>NW_022631078.1:4577051-4793345 GCF_010015895.1 Lontra canadensis
TTGCCAATGGGAAGACCAAGGCCCCATGGGGTTCATCCCCGAATGAGTTCTGCACCTGGGAGCCCAGCTTTGCTCTTGCTGGCTGATCCCTGGTTTCTCCCTCCGGTCTGAGAACACACTGCCTGCAAGCGAACCGCGTAGCAGAAATTTCTCATCCCGGGGAATCAGTCGCAGAGAATTTTATTGTTTTGAGAACTTGCTGAAAATCTGTCTATGGGAACAAGAGCTTACTCAGTGAGGTAAACCGCTTGTCACGAAATGACTGTTGGCTCACCACCAAATGCTTGGTGACCCAGCCCTTGCCGTGTCCTCCAGCCCCATTCTGCTGTCTCTGGAACCTGACCTGTGCCAGCCCGTCTCCACTTGGACCCAGACACTACCCCCCTCACGCCTTGACCTCCTTTTCCCAAGACAGTGAGTCTTGAGACATCTGGCCAGGGCTGTACCCTCTTGTGATACAGGCACTGAACTTGGCTTTGCTGGATTGATAGGACATTAGTGATTTCTGGACCCACCAGACAGGACGGGTCCCGACTCCTGGACACCTCTCAACCTGATTCTTAAAGCATATTAGAAAGTAATAGATTTAAAAAAAAAGGAAAGTAATAGACTTTATTTTTTAGAGCACTTTTGTGTTCAAGGTCAAATTGAGTGGGAAGTACAGAGGTTCCACACGCACGTACATAGGCTCAGCCTCTCCCATCACCAGCATCCCCGACCGCAGTGGGTCATCTGTTACAAGCGATGAACCGAGGCTGACACATCCTCACCACCCAGAGTCTGGAGCTGACGTTAGGGTTCTCTCCTGGGGTTGCATGTTCTATGGGTTTGGACAGTTGTAAATGACTTGTGTCCCCCATGATAGTATCACATAGAGTGTTCTCACGGCCCTGAACAGCCCGGTGCTCCAGCTTCTCTCCCCTCCCTCCTCCTCACCCCTGGTACCCAGCCCCCGTGGGTCTTCTCAGTGTCTCCAGAGTTCTGCCTTTCCCTGAAGGGCATTGGGTTGGAGGCACACACTGTGTGGCCCTCTCAGACTGGCTTCTTCTGCCCAGCAATGTGCCTCTGAGGACCCTCCGTGACTTGTCATGGCTTGGTAGTGCACGTCATTTTATCACCACACAGGAGTTCCTGCCCAGAGGCACAGCTGTTCACTGACCCCTCCAGTCGCCGCGGGAGGTCAAGGTTGCCCGCAGCTGGTCTGCTTTTGCTGCGGTTGATCACAGAGGTGACTTTTCTCCTCTGGGAGGCCCTGGACAGGAGGCCCTGTCTCTGTGGCCCTGGGCCATTCAGGAGGTAACACGGAAGTAATTAGAGAGAGAACCCAGAGTTAGGCTCTCTGCGTGTCCCTAAAACCCTCAGCAGGACTGGGGAATCCAAATCAGGGGTCATGGTGGGGTTGCCGCTGAGGGCTGTTGAGGGAAGTTGGGTCAGGGGGACCGCCTGGGCACCACCATTTGCCAAACGTCACCTGGCCCTCTGTTGCTGGGCTGCATTGACTTGGGGTACCTCTGGGAGCAGAGAGGGTGTGTAGTCATTTCCCTGCCCCCCAACAGTCTCCTACGTGGCCAGGCACAGCGCAGGTGCTCAGTGGGGTCCGAGTCTGGGCCAAACACTGTGTGAGTATGATCTCCTCTGGTCCTCGAGGTGCGGCCAAGAGGTGGGAACCCCCCACTGTCCTGCAGGCTGAACAGAGTGGAAAGGACACCAGGCTGCGAACAGAATCTGTGTCTGAAGGCAAAACCCCCCTTGTTAGGCACCCACTCTTCCTTGTGCCCTCCCCCTCCTCTGACCTCATTCATCCTGAGGTTGGACTAGAGGGCCATTTGCACTTCTGAAGACCACCTTCCTGCTCCCAGATACCAGCTGGCTTCCCTGGGGGCAGAGCTGGGGTCTCAGCCTATGCCTCTGTCTACACAGCACGGGCTCCTGGTGGGAAAGGGGATTGGAAGAAAGGGGATTGGAAGTGGAGTTCGTAAGCCCTGGATGGAGGATGAGGACCATCCCCTTGGGGAAGGACCTGTTGGAGATGCTGGGCCCGGTTCCCAACAGCTTCCGGAGACTGACCTGAGGAAGAGTCAGTGTCATCCGGCCTTGGCTTGTGGGGCGGTGGTGGGGGGGCTCTGGGAGGAGCTGTGGCTTTTGGACACCCTCCTGGGGGTCCCAGGGGGTCCCTGCCACTCACCAGCTCCATTACCACGTTTGCTTCCCCTCCATTCCTCATTCACAGCGTGAAGAGACAGAGCAGAATGGTTGAGAGAGACTGGTGTTGGGGGGAGGCTGGTTTGGCGTCTCTGCCCTGGTGGCCCCGTCCCCATCCTCCCGATGTCCCAGTTTCCAGCTACATGGCCAGGGCCCAGCTTCCTGCCTCCCCCTGAGTGGTGCGCCGCCTTCTCCCCATCGGCCACAAGATGGCAGCAGAGCCCCACAGATCCCACCCTGGGTGGCCCAGCCTTGGGGACTGGAGGGCTGACCACCCATCCTGGGGGCTCCCCAGTCCCTGAGCCTGGGTGTAGGGACCTGGCTGCAGGGCGCAGAGCTGGTGTACCCACCCCTGCACCCTGTCCCCATCCCGGACAGTTCACCATTCAGTGCAGCCATAAACCCTTCCTGCTGCGCGCCCGGCTTGGTGTGGGGGACCAGAATGCCCATGGCATTGGACATGGGATCAGGGCCCAATGCCAGCACGGCCCAGGCTGTGGGATGGAGGCCCGGGGTGAGCGAGCCTAAGGGAAAGGTCTAGCTCAGTCTGGCAGTGCAGGAGGCCTCCGGGCGGCCTGACACTGTCCTGGAGCTCAGGCCCACGGAGCGGGAGCCGCGGGGGACAGCTGGCCCTGTGGGAATATGGGTGCTGCAGGACCAGGCCCCGCTCGCCTGGCAGCCCGGGGTGGAGGGTGTCCTCCACCAGCTCATGGGCTCCTGTGGGAGCTCCTACACTCAGGACCAGGACGTGATGTGCGGGGCCCGGTGCAGAGTGAAAGCAAGGGGCCCTTGTTGAGAATGGTGAGCTTTATTTGATTGATTGATTGACTTAAAAGATTTTGATTTATTTGACAGAGAGAGACACAGTGAGAGAGGGAACACCAGCAGGGGGAGTGGGAGAGGGCGAAGCAGGCTCCCCTCTGAGCAGGGAGCCCAATGTGGGGCTCGATCCCAGCACCCCGGGATCATGACCTGAGCCAAAGGCAGGCGCTTAACGATTGAGCCACCCAGGCGTCCCCAACTTTAAAGATGGTGACAGCACAGTCTGAAACCAAGCTCTAGCCTTTCTGAGGGGCTCTGTGTGACTGGCCAGGCCCCCAGCGTCCCAGGCGGGATTCCCACCCATAGCTGCGCGGCCTAGGCTGCCATCGCCGGGCAGGTCCCTGGTCCTGCAGGCAGCGTGGGGGAGGGACTCCGGCAGATTAGGCTAGAAGATGTGCTGCCCTCGGTTACTCCACCGGTAGCTGTGCTTGTTCCTATGACACCCTGACGCCCAGAATCCTGGCTAACAGATGTCCTGGTGCAGGCTCACACGGGACACCCTCCCTCATTCCCGCTAGAGGCGCCTGTAAAGGGCACCGCGGCCAGCAGGGGGCGCTGCCGCTCCGTTCGCGAGCTGGGCACTGTGCACAGGGCCCCAGGCTGCAGCCCTGCTCAGGGGCTAAGGGGCGTGGGCACCACCAGGTCTGGGGGCTCTCTGAGCCTTCAGAGCCCCCACATCCCGCTGGGGCCCCTACCCTGCCTGGGTCCCCGCTTTCCTTGCAGTTTCCTGGGGTGGGCAGGCCTGAAAGGGACCCTGGAGGCGTTGAGTCCTGCTCATATGAGGGCTCCCAAGGGCCCGCCCCTTCCAGCTCCTGGCTCTGGTGCTTCTGAGCTTGTGCCCAAGTCACCCCCATGTCTTTCCTGGTCTTCAGACAGCCTGCCCTCTGTGTCTCTCTGCCTTTTACAAGGACACCTGCCACGGGACTTGGGCCCGGGCCCCACCAGACAATCCAGCACACAGACACCCTTTTTCCAAATAAAGTCTCACTCACGAGTTCTGGGGTTTGGGATTCGGACACTCAACCCACGGCAGGCCCCAAACCCGAGAGGGCGGGGATGGCTGGAACCCCAGAACCCGGCCCAGCCCCAGGCCTGAGCTCCTTCCTCCAGAGGCCCCGCCTGGCCTGAGGTGTGGGGCCTCTGTTCTCAGTGACTGGTTTCTCCTTCGGACTTTCTCATCCCCTCCAGCGTGGGCAGCGTCCCACCCCTGCCCCTTCTCTGGAGCCCCTCCCCACTTCGAGGGTGTGCGATGGCCTCAGGCCCATCGTCAGGCCAGGCCTGGCCCAGAGCTGGCCCAGAAGGTCTGCTTCGGGAATCCACATGTGGAATCTTAACACCCTCCCTCTCGATGGCTCCCGGTTGTCCCCGGCCTTGGTCACATACCTCCTCCTCCTGGAAGCCCGCTAAAGCCCCGGTGGAGTGGGCTCCCTTTCTCCAGCCTGGCCCACTCCAGGCTGTGGCCCTTGGATTGGGGGGCCCCCTAGGCAAGAGGGGGTCTGGTCCCCCTGCCTCTGGCCCTGGGGAGACAGAGGCTCAGAGGATGCCGAAGGAGGAAGGGGTGAGCCAAGGCGTAAGGAGGTATGCCTACCGCCTCTTCCCTACCTCCTCTTCTGGGAGGCTTGGTCCCTGGTGGGCTGGGGATGGGGAAGTGGGTGGGGGACAGCGCCCCACCCCGGGAGGGACAGGAAAGGCCCCTCTGGCCTGGAACAGAAAGCTTCCCTACTGAACCCTTACTCAGATCACAGGGGGTGGGAGGGGCTGGTGTGCGTGTGCTGCCCGCCCGGCTGAAGGCTCAGGGGCCGGGTGGGCAGATGGCTGGGCCCTCCCCGCGGAGCCTGTGAGCGGGGGTTCCCCTGTGTCTCTGGTCCGACCTGTGTGTGTTGGGCAGAACAAGAGGGAGCCGTGGGCTTCACTCAAGGTGGGGACTCAAGGCCCACCTTCAAGTTCACTTCTGAGACACCCCGGATGGGGGTGAGGGCAGCAGAAACTGACGAGCTCCTGCCCAGACCTACCCCCCCACCCGCCCCAGCACCCACAGAGGGCGGGGCGCTGCTGCTCCAGGAAGGAGATGGGGCTTTGCCGATATGGGCCTAACCACCTCTTGGCTTGGTCACCTGCCCAGTGGCTCCTCAGGACAGACCCCATGACGATACATGTCCTGGGCACCAGGCGGTCAGCGTGGGCCTGACCACCAACCAGGTGTCCCTAGGAGAGGCCCCGGGCTGTGGAGCACACTCACCCCAGAGGGATCTGGCGGGCCAGGGGCCTTAGTGGAGCCAGTTCTGAGACAGATTGTGGTGGGAGGGGACAGGGTGGCTCGAGCTGGTGGCTGGAGTGGGCTCTGGGGACTGGAGTCAGAGAGGGCTCTACCGGGATGCCTCCACTCAGGGGCCGTCGTCCTTGGAAAGTCTAACTGAATGGCTCGGGCCCTCAGCTTGCTGCACTGTAAAATGGGGATAGCACGGCGCCGACATGAGCCGTGGGTTAAGGGGGAAGTAAACCTGCTCAGCCATATGGACCGCTCCCCAACTCCTTCTCCATCCTCCCCACATTCTGCCTCCCTGCTCTGTTTCTTCTATCCTGCCTCTCCTTCTGGCTGCTCCCTCCTGCCCTCACACCCCAGGCCCCCTGGGAGCCCCTCCCTCCAGCCTTCCCCCAGGAGGCAGGTCAGGGCCCCCCATTTCCCTGCTACGCTCGGGAGGACCGAGTGCAGGCCCACCTACTGTCTTCACTTCCACATTCCTTTTTAAAATATTTTATTTATTTACTTCAGAGAGTGCGCGCACAAGCAGGGGGAATGGGAGAGGGAGAAGCAGGCTCCCCACTGAAGCCTGGTGGAAGCTGGTTTCCAGGACCCCAGGGTCACGGCAGAGGCTTACAAACTGAGTCACCCAGGGCCCCCTTCACTTCCATATTCTAATCCGGTTCATCTTTCTAATCCTTTCCAAAAAAGAGCCTTCTCCACGAAGCCTGCTGTGTTTCTGGGCAAAGGTCCTTTCTCTGCCTTTCTCCTCCCTGCGCCTTCTCTAGGAGCAGGGCTTCCTTCCTCACGCTGGGGATCTCCGTTTCTGGGGCTCTGTGAGCCCCACCCAGGCACAGGGTCAGCCTTTGCCCTGAGCCAGGGCTCCCGGCCCGCTCAGCGAGTCACCCCCAGGGGCCCTAGCAGCGCGCCGGGCGAGAGATTGGAGTCGCTGACCCAGAAACCTTCCGCACGCAGAGTGAAGTGGGGACGCGGGGCGAGCCACGCGGGGCGTGACCCCTGGTTAAAACCATGTCTGCCGTTACCCCGGCACTGCGCAGAGAGACGGAGAGAGACACGAACATGCCACCGAAAGGAGATACGGTGAATCTTACCTTTGTCTGTATACTTTCTTATATTGTTGGGAAAACATTTTTTTCACGATGTTATTTTTGTTATCCCATAAATCAGAACTATTATTCCTAATTTTGAAAACAATGAAAGCCTACTTCTGATTCTCACAGGCCCAGGAGGGGCTCTGCCTGTCCCTTCCTGCCCCAGCCTACCTGTCTTGTCCCCACAGGTGGGTTTCCCGAGACCAGGGGCCTTCTGGACACACGTCCATCCCCAGAGCCAGAGGAGAGACAGCAGGTGCCCAGGACCACGTTGCTCAGTTGCCAGGTAACGGCGGTCACCATAGCAACGCTGCCTCCTTGGAGGGAGCAGAAGCCTCGGCACCCCCACCTGCAGGCAGGGGAGTGGGAGGTGATGGGGGGGTTCTGCCCTGACCACCGGGCTGTCCGTCTCCTGGGCTTTTCCTTGCCCCTTGCTCACCACAGACAGGGGCTGTGGGTGGAGGGGCCTCTGTGGCTTAGGGACAGGGCCGTGGGTTCTGCCCTTCCTCCCTACTCCACTGACTCCCTTCTGCCCCTGCCCTTGAGCCTCCGTCTCTCCTTTACCAAAGGCCATGGGGGCAGCTGCTCCTCCTTCCCCATTCACAAGTGTCTGTCCCATGTGAGGTGCTGTTCTTGGCCAGGTCCCCCCTAGGCACACGCTCAGAGACCATTCACGGCAAATTACAAGCGTGCCAGTGCAAACTTGTAGGGCCAGGAGGTAGGAGAGCTCTGTTAGGAGGCTCGATCTGCCACTGAAAAGCTGGGTTATCTTAGCCAGTCACTTGGCCTCTCTGGGCTTCAGGTTCCTTGTGTGACAGAGTGAAAGCCTTCTCTGTCTGCCCCTTCGGGGCTGTTTGACATGGGCTGTGACCACAGGAGGAGCACTGGGAGGCAACGCCTACACCCCCGCCTGGGGGAGCATGGGGGGCAGTGCCCTCACGCCATCCCCGGGGAGCATGGGGGATACTGCTTACATCCCAGCCCCGAGGAGCAAGGCTTTCGCCCCAGGGACTGAGGATGGGCTCAGTTTTCTCCGCCCAGTCCCGGGCAGCGGCTGCCTCCCCTGCCCACTGCTCTCCCACCCAGCTCTGTTTTCTAGGTATTTCATTACATGACTTTCCGTGGCCCCCATCTATGTCAGTGTGTCCTCCCTGGACTGTGACTCCCTGGACTGACCTGGGTCTCAGAACCAGGCATTTTGGCTGTGGCCAGACAGTTCCCCCCATGCCCCTCCTGCTTGGTCGTCCCTATTGCGCTGTGTGACCTTGGAGCCGACCCTCTCTATGCCTGGGTCTGCTGGCCGTCAGAGGGAGGTAGTCCGAGCACAGCCCTGGAGGATGACCGGTTAGGAGCGGAGGCATCTGGCCCCCACCAGCCCTGGGCACACTGTGTCAGACCAGGCTCAGCTTGGACCGGGCTGCTTCCCCCATTTCCTCATCTGTGGCTGGGGGCTGGGGGGACCAGCCGCCCCATCACAAGGCCCGGGGACCGGCTGGATGAGCTGACACGTGGTGAGCCCTCCGTGGAGCAGGTGCTGCCTTGGGGGGGCTCCCCGCCTCCTGAGGCCCCCACCCCATTCTGCTCCTGTTCCTGATGTGCTCCAGGGTTCCTGCTGTGTTGGCTTCTGATGGGTCTGCAGGGGTCCAGGCCCCCCAACCCCTGTGCGGTGGCCAATCCCAGGAGGGGCTGCGGGGGCCCAGCTCCCGCCAGTGGAGGGGGATGTGTGAAGCTTCCAGGTTTCCCTCATCCCTTATTGGTCTCCATGGAAACCTCCTAGCAACCACACAAACAGGCGGTGGGCCTGGGTGCTGCAGCAACCCCGCAGGGCGCCGTCCCTGGAGCCATACGGGGTCACTTTCTGTGGCCAAGGGTCAGGCCGAGGAGAGGGAGCCCTGGGGCCTCCAGGGTCGCCCTCCATAAATGACAACTGCATCGCCCGCAACACAGCAAGGCCCTGCCGAGTGGAGTTGTGCTGGACGCCACTGGGCTTGTGCCTGAGGCGCGTCGTGAGAAGCGGACTCCCACCAGGACCCCACGTCCTCCCCTCTGTCCTCCCCTCCACGCACCCTCACCCTGGCCCAGCTGCACATCCATGGACCTGGGCCCCTCCCCCTGCCTCCTTACCTCTCTCCCGCCCCAGGTGACCGTAAGTCCATATACCACAGCAGGGGGACCCCTATCTCTGGCTGTGGGTCCTCCCCCTGCATATCAGGGGCAGCTGGACACCAACCTGAGTTTAGCCATGGGAGGACCCAGGGGCCGAGGCCCAGGACAGGCCAGTTCTCCACTCTGCCTCAGGTGGGGGCTCCTCTCTGGGCCTCCCTGGGGATGCTGGGAAGAGGAGGGGACACAGCACAGCCACCTTGGAGGGGCTGTGCCCCAGCTGGCTTAGAGGACAGAGGCTTCCTTCGTTCCTCTGGAAAAGAGCGGGATCCCATCGTCTGACTTTTCAGTCATCGGCGGTGTGGGCTGCGTGGGCGCCCCCTCTCTGTCGCACCGAGAACCTGGGGCGGGGGTGTGTGTGCACATCGCGTCCATGTCCCTCCAGCGCGGGAGTGTGTGTGGAAATGTGGGTATGTGTGATTGTGGTGCGTGTGTGCATGTGTGTGTGCCTGCTAGCCTGGGGTGTGTGGTGTACGCGTGTGTGAGTGTGCTGTGTCGCACGTGTGCAATGTATGTGCTGTGTGTGGGTGTGTGCATACGTGTGATCTGTGTGCTGTGTACACATGCATGTGCCTGAGAGTGTGGTGTGTGTGGTGTACGCGTGTGCTGTGTGTGCATGTGTGCATGCGTGTAGAGCAGGGAGGCAGGACCGGACGCAGGAGGGAGATGCGGAGGGCTCAGGGTCTAGGGGAACAGGTCCTCTGAGAAGACTGCCTCCCTGTTCCTGTGTCCGAACCTTGGTGGTCCCTGTCCTGGGTCTTGTTTCCCAGGATTCCAGAACCAAAGGTCAGAGCCCACTCCTCTCTCCTCCCCATTTCTTGGCCCAGGCGGAAGGCAGGGCCCCTCCTGGTCGGGGGGCTGGGGAAGTGGGGCCCCATGCACTCTAGGGCTGTGGCTCCCCTGCTTCTGCGCTTGGGGACAGGCCTTGCCTGGCATCTGGCAGCCTTGGCAAGTCACATCCTCCATGTTCGGCCCCCCTAGGCTGCCTCTTCCCTCAGCTCTCAGGGGCCCTGATGCATCTGTCTGGATGCCACCAGCCAGCCTGGGTTGGGGCCCAAGGCCTGGGTTGGGGACTCAGGCACGGTGTGCATGGAGCCCCTGGAGGATTCAAGGTGACACACGAGGGATGTGGGGTCATCTTGGGGAGACAGAGGTCTGAAGGCCTTGGAGCCTTAAGGAGAGACCCCCTTCCTCCCCTTGCCCTTGGAGGCACAGGTGTGGAAAAGCCAGTGCGTCAGGGAGGCCGAGTCATCAGCAAAGGACCAGGTCTCCACAGCCCCTCCCAGCCTGGCCCGGGCACCCCTCACAGCCTGCCCTCATCAAGTTCCGGCTCACGGTCAAGGCCGCGTGGGATGACTGCCCCGTGCGCTCGGACAACTGCGGGTCTTCCCCGCGCACCAACTTTGCTCCCTGTCTGAGGCTTTCAGGTATGAAAAGACGCGCCATCAGGTCTTTCCTCCCGGATGTCGGGGAGCGGGACTTCACAGAGGGAGGCGACACAGCGCATGCTTGGGGCGGCGGACACTGGGGTCTCCGCGGTGTCCGTCCGCGTCTCGCTGTTTGTTGTCACTACGGCTGCGCTCCTGTTTCGCCGCTGGGATTCCCTTGTCCCGCTTGTGTGCGTCGAATTTATTGTTGCTTTTATAGTCACTGTTACTGTTGCAATTACTAGCTTTGCTTTAAAGATGACCCTCTTTGTCATCCACTCCCCGGCTATGTGCCCACGCCCCGAACAGCAGCGGTGCTCAGCCGGGGCTTTGGATGACGTCTGGGACATTTTCGGGTGTGACAGTTTCGGGGGTGCGTGTCAGCAGTGCGCTGGCTCCGGGCATCATCCTCGAGGAGCTTGGACTCGGGTGTCCAGAACTCTCTTTGGGAAAGTGAGTATGGTGTAGTCGCTCTCAACGAAATGTCTGGATTGGTGCTTGACTTTGCCATTTTCCTGCTGGGCTGTGATGGCCCATTCCCTGCGTCACCTTGACCAGGCCCCGGGAGGCCCAGATGGCTGCTAAAACGTTCTTTCTGGGTAGGACTGCGAGGGCGTTTGGGGGAGGAGAGCCGCATTGCGACCGGTGGACTGAATAAAGCAGATTCCCTGCGCACCCCCCACCCCCGCCCCGCAATGCAGGGGGCGTCATCCAGGCCCTTGAGGGCCCAGAAAGAACAAAAGAGCAGAGGAAGGGTAAGTTCTTTCTTTCTCTGCTTGGGCTGGGATGTCCATTTTCTCCTGCCCTTGGTCGTGGGTGGTCCTGGTTCCCGGACTCTGGGGCTTGGCCTGGCGCCGCACACCACAGGCTTTCCTGGGCCTGCAGCTTGCAGATCGTGGGACCTCTCAGCCTTCTGAGTCACCTGGGCCAATCCCTCATCATATGTCCTGTAAACCGCATACATGATGTATGTATGTGTAAAATCCATTGACTAACTCGGAAGCCGGCTGGGTGGGGTTCCCATGAGGACTCGCTCCTGGGGCTGCAGCCAGCCTCCTCTCACGGTGTCCTCTCCTTCTCTTCTCCCGAGGGCACTAACCCCATCATGGGGGCCCCACCATCATGACCTCATCTAAACCCAACGACCTCCCAAAGGCCCCAGATGCCGTCACTCTGGACGTGAGGGTTCAACGTGTGAGTTTTGGTGGGACACAAGCATTCAGTCCATCGTGCATTTGTTTTAATATATGGAGTCCCTTCTTGTTTGATTGTAACACAAACGGCATGAATATCTCCTTCCCCCCGAGTGTCTTGCACGGCTGATCGGCTACAGCCGCCATCACCATCCGGGGCCACGCCTTCCCTTGAACTGGAATCACGCAATCTAGAGGCAACTGCGTTTGAATTCTTTTTGCTCCACATCATGTCCAAGAGAACCTCCGTTTTTCTGGAACACAGCAGGTGTTTTCCCCATGTTTAGTTGTAGTATTTTACCAAACGAATATACCACCGTGACTTAGACTTCTCCTATCGAAGGACTCGGGTGTGTTTTCAGTTTCTGTCTGTTTTGAAAAAAGATGCCATGAATATTCTTACACACGCCTCTTGGTGGGCGATGGTCTTATTACTTTGGAGAACATACGCGGCATCGAATGGCTGGGCCGTAGGGCAGGAGAAGATGCGGCTTCGATAAACACTTCCAGAACGTTTTGTAGTCATTTGGTATCTTTAAAAAAATAAAAAATAAATAGACTTTACTTTTCAGAGCAGTTTTAGACTTACAGTGAGATAAAGATCGTGCGGGGTTCCCTTCCATCTGACCCCCGTCTCCCCGGCTGTCAGTCTTCCTTCCATGTGGCACGTTCGTTACAATGAATGACCCAGGATTGAAGCATTCTTATTAGCCAAGTGCCCACTTTACTCTGGTTCCTTAGTATCCCCTGATGTGTCTATCCTGTCCCAGGCTCCCAACCAGGATATGATGGCATATGTAGCTGTCACGCCTCCTTAGACTTCTCTGAGTTGTGACAGGCTTTTTTCCCCCCGTCTTCTTATTAATTTTTTTATATTACTTAAAAAACATTGATCCCTTCTCAGCCTTTTGGCTAAGGTCAAGCGAAAAAAATTGAGGGGTGTCTGGATGGCTCAGTCAGTTAAGCGTCTACCTTCGGCTCAGGTCATGACCCGAGGGTCCTGGAATCGAGTCCTGGGTCAGGATCCCTGCTCAGCGGGGAGTCTGCTTCTCCCTCTTTCTCTCTGCCACTCCCCCTGCTTGTGCTCTCTCACTCTCTCTCAAATAAATAAATAAAATCTTTTTTAAAAAAATGAGATGATCGTAGGTTCACATGCAGTTGTAAGAAACAATACAGAGGGCCCTTTGTGCACGGTTTCCCCCAGTGGTGACATTTTGCAAAGCAGGAGCCCACCAGAGCCCAGTCTGAGGGACAGCGGGGCAGGGACAAGAACCTTCCCATGGAGCTTTACTGGCCCGCTGCTCACCGAGGGCCCGCTGAAGCCGGTAAGGACCAAGTGGTGCCGGGTAGACGTGTGAGGGTTATTATTACTGTTGCTGTCCTTGTTGGCAAGTATTTGGAGAGCAGAGCCCAGCCTCGTCCTGGGGGATCTGGCCTGCGCTTCTCCCACGTGGAGGGAGCTGAGGCACGGGAAGGGGTGCCTGCGATGGACTGTGCTGCTTGGAACCTTGGGGAGGGGTACAGAAGCTCTATCGGAGCCCTCAAGGAGTAGGGGATGTTGTGAGCAAGCAGACCTGGCCACCCTCCGCCAAGTCCTCACTGGGGAAGGCGACCTCCCACCCAGCCCCCAACATGGCCCAAGGAGGTGGTTCAGTGTTCTTGGCCCAGTAAGAACCACAAGGAGCATCATTGTGAGATCCTTTGCTGCTTCTGGAATGCTCTCTGTCCCACCTTGATGGCGACTGGAAACAACGGCATAAGGGAGGCATGTTACCTGCCCTATTTGACAGGAGGGATACTGAGGCTCAAGGGAGGCCCTTGGGTGAGTGGGGACAGAGTCCCTCCAGGGTGCCTCCTCTTCCAGGATGGCTGGCTCAGAAAACCTGCCCTTATTTCTCTCTCCCCTTTTCCCAGCGAGGCACAAAGAAGCAGCTCTGGCTAGGAGTGGGGGTGGGAGGGGTTAGGGAGGGTAGTGGGGGAGGGCAGCTCCTGGCCAAGGAAGCAATTCAAGAGACTGGCAGGTAAGCATCCCGCAGGGGCACCCCCCTGCTCAAGACAGCCTGGAGATCTTTAAGTGGAAGCCAAGAGGGTGAGGGCCAGGTTATCTGTCTGGCCGTTGGGGGTCCAGGGGACCCCACCAAGGACGGATGGATGGCCTCCCCTGCTTGCCTCTGGGGAACTAGGACAAAGTTGCTTTTGGAAGCCTTTCAGGAGAGGGGATTAATTCCCTCTGATTGTCTTGTGAATTGCCCTGCTTTGCTGATTAGCATACATGCATATTAATCCTGCCTGGGCTGGGGCAGGCAGGTCCTCCAGGCCTTAAAGCCCCAGGCAGCCTCCCACTGGCCCAGGGAGCATTGCAAAGTGCAGAAGGGACTTGCCTTCAGCCCTGCCCAAGTGGCAGGGCACCTTGCTAGGTGTCTGTGGATGGGTGCACACACCTGGGGGGGGTGTCTGAGGCGGGGCCTAAAGGTGTAGAGGGCGGGGTGGTGACTGCTGAACCCAGGTAACACAGGGGAGGGGGTCTGCCTTTCCTGTTGACATAGTGACATAGCTTTTGGGGTTTGTCCTGCTCTAGCTGTTGTCCTTGGCTGCAGGTGAGCACAGCTCAGGTGGTCAAGAGAAAAGAGGCAGGACCAGACAGGACCTGTAGCGAGTCCTTCAGGACAAGGGAGAGGCTCCTGTCAGCTGGGGATCCAGACATTTCAGATCTGGGGGGCCCCCCCATAAAGGGTTGAGGGAGCCAGCCTCCTGGATTCAGGAGGGAAGGTTTTTTTTTTTTTGTTTGTTTGTTTGTTTTTTTTTAAGATTTTTATTTATTTATTTGACAGACGGAGATCACAAGTAGGCAGAGTGGCAGGCAGAGAGAGAGAGACGGGGAAGCAGGCTCCTCACTGAGCAGAGAGCCCGATGCCAGGACGCCAGGATGCAGGGGTCCATCCCAGCACCCTGGGATCATGACCTGAGCCCGAAGGCAGAGGCTTAATCCACTGAGCCACCCAGGTGCCCCAGGAGGGAAGGATTTCTAATGCTTATTTTGTAGACGGAGCACCTGAGGCCAGGGAGGGAGTGATGGCACCTGAACTCACCAGGGTGGGTTTGGAACCCAGGGCAGCCTCCTGCTTCCACTGAAGCAGGGACCCCACCCCTCCCGGGACAGCCCTTGATGCAACCAGGGACGGCACTTCCCTCTCAGGGGGTCCTGACCCCACAGTGTCTCCCAGGGCGGGACACCGTGGCTGCAGGTTTAGCCGGCCTCCTGTCCGGGTTCCTGGGACTTGAAATGCGTTGTTGCCCGGGCTGGTGCTGCAGGAAGCCGTGAGGTTGGGGTGTGCCCCCGCCATGGCTGTCAACTCTCCCTGCAGAAGAGAGAAGACCTCCTACCTGGGAGGTGCCTTTGTCCTCCCCCTTCCCGGTAACCCTGCCCCCTCCATGTCCACTGTCCCCGACCCCTCTGTGGTGTCCTGGGGCCCGGACAAAGCAGCACAGGCCAGGCAACTTGAACAGCAGATGGTTATAGTCTCCCAGTCTGGAGGCTGAAAGTCCCAGATCAAGGTGCTGGCAGGACTGCCTTCCTCTGAGGCTGTCAGTAGACGTCTTCTCCCTGTGCCTTCGCCTGGCTGCCCTCCGCATCTGTCCCTGTGTCCAAATTCCCCTCGTATAAGGACACAGTCCTGTTGGACTCTGGTCCAGCCTACTGACCTCATCGTAACTTGAGCAGCTGCAAAGACCCCATTTCCAAATTAGGGCCGTTCACGACACTGGGGTTAGGACTGTAACGTATTTGTGGGCAGCACACTTCGAGCATCACACCCTCATTTCTGCCTCTGCCCACCCATCTGCAAGACCCCTTCCTCTCTGATCATTCCTTCTAGGCCCCTCTCCACGAGGCCCATGTCTCTGCACCTCTCCCTGGGCCACCTTGGGCTCTCCCATGCCTCCCAGTGTCTCTGTCATCTCTAATCTGAGCCAAGGCTTGGACCGTCCTATGACCCGCATCCGTCCCTCAGCCTTGGCATCTCCACGCTGAGGCCCATGGGTCCCTCAGCACCAACCTGAGCTTGCTGCCTTCCCCCGGGATTGACTCTCTCCTCCCCATCCCTCCTCCCTCCCCCCTCCTCCCCATTCCTCCCCCCTTCCTCCTCCTTCCTTCTCCTTCCCTCCTCCCAACCTTCCTCTCCCATCCCTCTTCCCCATCCATCTCCTGTCTCCCTCCCCCCTTCCTCCTCTTTCCCATCCCTCCTCCCCACCCTCCTCCCCCACTGCTAACAGCCCCTTTGCTCCATCCCTGCTCAGGCTTCACTGTCCTCCCCAATCCCACCCTCTGTCTTTGCTTCCTGCAGCGTCCAGTCCACTCCCTCGCCTGTGTGAGAAGCAAGGCCAGGGCCTGGATGGTCGGCTTAGATGGTGACAGGGCAGGAGGCAGGCCAACCCCGGGGGCAGAGGGGCTGGCATGCAGCAGACCAGGTTTCCTGCTGCCACTTGGGGGGCTCTCTCAGTTTTCCAAACCAGTGCCCACCTTCCAATCCTCTCAGGTTGCCACCAAAAAGACCAATATTTGGGAATGTTCTGTGAACGTAGAAGGGCAAGACACCCTTTCATAAGGCCGAGGATGAGTGCTCGTTGGATGCAAGTAGGAAGGAGGGAGGGAGGAGAGCCTGGAGTGACCGGTCTGGGGCAGAGGAGCAGTGTGGCCCAGCCTTGCGTTGTGGGAGAGCTGGCGGGGGGCCGGGCTGGGTGGGGGCAGGGGTGCAGCGGTTGTGGGGGTGGGGGTGGCCACAGGGCCGCATGCCAGCCCCTCTGCCCCGGGGCTGGCCTGCCTCCCACCCTGAAGGTGTCCTGCCACAACCCCCACTCATCACAGGCATGAGGCTTGTGTTTTCGGCTTCAGATGTCCCCAGACGGTTTCCAGAAGTCGGGCGAAAAGCAGTGGGCCCAAACCAAGTGCGCATCCGAGTGGGGAAGCAGAACTAGCGGGGACCCAGGTCCTGAGAACCTTCTGGAGGCAGCATGACACAAGGCTGACAGCGGGGAGAGGGGCACAGCTCATTCTGACATTCCGTTTTAATAATATTCAAAGCGTTCTAATTAAAGCCTCTGTGTTCCCTTTGAAATACTAGCAATTACAAAGATGAATAATTACATAATAAATATTAATTTGCATCATGGTAATGAGGCCCAGAAGCATCCTGCTGTTAAGTGAGAATTTAGCTCTTTCCACTCTGGGTCTGGGAGGGGTGGGGGAAGGGGGGAATTCTCTGTCCCAGAAGGGACACAGCAGGAGCCGAGGGGCCCCGGAGTGTCCTGTGGGCCTGGGCTGGGCGGCTGAGTCCCACTCTGCCTCGGAAATTATGATCTCAGCCCATGAGGAAGGGCTCATCGCTTCCCTCCTCTGGGCCTTGACTTGCCCAAGTGGACAACGGCGGAGTTTGCCGACTTGGTCTCTAAGGGCCCTGCCAGTTCAAGGCACCGTAAGAGGTGAGCAGAATTCTGCTCCTTATCATGGCAAACCCCACCTCTAGCATCCCTAACTGTCAGCAAAGCTGGCTGAGGAGCCCGGGGACGGGAAATCCACTCCATCCAAAAGAGCGTCTCCAAACACCCCCTTCCGGGTGCTGCCCCTCTCCCTTCCCGGCACGGGCCCCTGCCTGACACCATATTGCGCCCTCTGGTCTATTGTCTGGCTCCCACACCGGGGTAGGAGCTCCCGGGCCCAGAAGTGAGCAGACAACAAATATTCGTCAATTAAACCGAGCTATCCCTCCACCGGCACCCAGCATCGAGCAGCTTAGGCCTGGCTTTCTTCCTTGACCCCCAAGAAATCGAAGCCAAGGGGCATGGTAATCTCAGGTCTGTTTTTCCTTTATTTTTTTATTCTTTATTTCATTTTTTTCAAAGATTTTCTTTATTTGAGAGAGAGAGGAGACAGAGATAGTGAGAGAGCACGTGTGGGGAGGAGAGGGAGAAGCAGGCTCCCCGCTGAGCAAGGAGCCCGGTGCTGCGGGGCTCCATCCTGGGACCCCAGAATCATGACCTGAGCCGAAGGCAGAGGCTTAACGACTGAGCCGCCTGGGCGCCCCTTAGTTTTTCCTTGAAGTATCTGCTGTGTTTTTTATCTGGTGAGGCAGCCCTCATCAGTCTGGCTTCCCTTGAGTCTGTGAACCTCTTTGGAAGTAAATCGTTTCTCATCTGTCTTTTGCTATGGAAGTTTCCACCCAGACCAGACGCTGCAAGGATTGTCCCACAGCGTCGCACAGATGCACGGCCTTCCAAGTGCGACCCTGGGCTCTTTGTGCAACCTTACCTGCCTCCCCTCCAGGGGGATCATCCTGTGGAAACGCAGCAGCTCTGGCCACGCGTGTGTGGTGTGCGTGTGTGTGCACGTGTGTGTGTGCTCCTCACGCTTGCTGCTTGTGCATGGCTGCTGAATTTTGTTTGCTTTGAGGATTCTGCTATCTTCTGGATTCTGCTGTCTTCTGGCATTAGTGACACCTGTCGCTATGTCGCTGGGTCCCATGATGTGGTTTGGTTGGGTCACTGGGACAGCAGGCTTGGGAGGGTCTGGTCCACACTGCGGTTGTCTGTCTTTGGTCTTTTCGATCACAGGTAGAACCTTCTCCGTGGTGACGTGGGTTCGCGCGCCCCTGGGAGAGGGAGTCATCCCGGAAATGAAAGCTTTTGTGTTTGGGAGCCGACAGCGGCCCTCGGAGGCCCGGGGTCTCTCGGATCTTCCTGATCCTGGAGTGGCTGGCGCGGAGCGCTGAGGCGAGCGTTGTGTTCTGGGTTACCTCTGACTCAGAGAGTGAAGTTGTAAAACCGTCAGCGAATTCTCTCTGCGTGTAAATGAGACAAAAGAAGCCTTTCTTACTCCTCCCTGGGGGAAGGTCCTTAGCCTCTGTGAAGATCGGAAAAGCTTTCCTTACCATGATCTCCTTGAGAACTCCCTCTTTCACAGCTATTGGAGATTACTTGGTCATAAAATCCGATCACTTCTGGGCACTTTTGGGGTTTCTAGCCTCTCCCGCTCATGCTCTCTCTCTCTCCCAAATAAATCTTAAAAAAAAAAAAAAAAAAGGAAAGAACTGACTTTTCATAGCTTGGAGAAGGTTCTGCTTGGTTTGAGTAGCAACCGTTTGCATAGGGTGGGAGAGATCATTCTGGCTCGGGGCTTTGCGACTGGCTAAGAAATTGGGTGGCTTCTCAGTGTTGGCGTCCCTCTTTCTTCTCTCACTGAGAATAGGGATGGTCCTTAGAGATGCAGGGACGTGATCTTCGTCGGCTGACGGGAAGGTGCACGGCGCTGGCTCCCCGCCTTCGTGTCTTAGGGTGAGCTGGGAAGGAGGGACCTTGCAGTTGGATGTGGGAGGCAGAATTCCAACATGACCCCCAAGTTCCCACCCCTGGAGACGCACCTTCTCCCAGTTATTCACTCAGATGCTCATCTGGGTGCTGCTGTGAAGGGGCCTCACAGATGCGATTAAATCCCCGGATCGTCTGACCTTGAGAACAGTAACCTTGGTGGGCCTGGCTTAACCAGATGAGTCCATGGAAGGGGCTGGCCCATCCAAGTGAGACAGAGATTAGACATGAGGGACTGGGCTGGCTTTGGGGAAGGCAAGGAGTGCAGGCTGCCTTTAGCAGCTAAGGGAGGCTCTGATCTCCAGCTGCAAAGATCTGTGGGTATAGGGCCATTTGGGCGGGGCCGTGCGATCTGTTTCCTTATGTGCACCGTGGCTCACGAGGGGGTGGTCCAGGGAGAGGGCAGGGCACAGGTGTGTGCCCAGAGGGTCAAGGTGGCTGGCAATGGGGAGTCTGGGTCCAGAAAGGGTTAAGGGATTGGGTCAGGGAGACGTTGAAGGGAGAGGTCGGCAGTGGTAAGGGCTCCCATGGGCCTGCCATGGGGAGCCATGGAAGGTTTGGAGAAGGGGCAGTCTGTGCAGAAGAAAGACCCTCATAGCCATCTGAGGATGATAAGCTGGGAACGGACCAATGGGAGGGGCTCATCTGGGCACAGGGGGCAGGTGGGGGCCCCCTGTCATTGTGCAGGAGACAGAGGACGGTGGCTGACCAGGCCCACCTTCTCCTGACTCTGGATTAGCAGAGCTGGTCCTTCTCCAAGGGTCCCTGGGCAAGGAAGGGAAACTGCCTTCTCGGTCCCCAGAGACACCAGGCTGGCTGGAGACAGAGCGACCTGGTCCCAGGCATGGGTCCCAGCTCTGAGATTTGTGTGGGCTCCTCCTCTCTATCTGTAAAATGGAGAGCAATCATGGTCCTCCTTCCAGGCTCACAGGGAGGAGAGCGGGGAAAGCATTTCGCAAACTGGCAAGTGTTGACCCGCTGTGATCTGGCTCTTCCGGCCACTCTGACCTCCCTCCCCCATGTCCACCCCAGGTCTCTGCATCCCAGTCCTGCCGCCTCCTCCCGGAGCCCTCCTTGAGTGCTGCACTGAGCTGTGCTCCCCAGGTCCCTTCTGTCTTGCCTGCGCTCACTTCCTTTAGCAGCGTAAGTGACGCGGTGTGTTGAGCTCTGTGCTCCCTAGGTTACCGCTTCCAGAAGGCCCGGGGCTGGCTTGGCTTCCCTCACCAATGGGCGGGTACGCTTGCCCTGCCTGGGAAGACAGGGGACCAGGTGTCTCAGCCTGCCTCATGTTGAAGGGGCAGAAGTCGCACCGCATTCTGACCAGCCAGGAGTGGGAGGCAGGAGCCGGGGGGCAGGGCGGAGGGGAGGCCGAGCCTTGGAGCTGGGACCAGACCCTGACCTGGAGCATTCCCGGCCCGAGCCCCAAGCCCCGAACCCCGGGAGCTCTAAGTCCCTCTGGCTTCCTGCTCTCTGTCATAGCCACTTAGTGGTTTTCCACCCAAAGGCAGGAAATGAAGTCTCCCAGGGTTTGAAGCCACACAGTGATCATTTCCAAGTAATTAAAACACGATTTGCAAACCAGACCTCCAGGAGCCTGCTTACCTCTACCAGAGCTTATGGCCTGGGTCCCACTCGTCTGGCAACGAGCTCCCGGGGCCAGAGGATGCGCAGATCTGTGGCTCGGGAGGCTACGTCCACACTCCAACCCTGGGCGGGGTGCCTCAGTGTCAGCAGCCCGTGGCTATCCCATGGGTCTTCCAAAGGCACCTGCAGTGCAGCTGGCTACCGCTCAGCCTCTCCACAGTCAGAGAAACTCTGCTGAAATAGAAGATAGGCCTGTCTTGTCGCCCCGAACCCTTCTAGGAGGCAGGTGCTCCCGCTGTGGCCCGTAGGGGGTCTCTGTGGCCTGAATCTGGCTCCCGGTCCCCTCCTTCCCTCCTCCCCTTGCTGGCTCTACCCCAGCTACTGCTGTTCTCCAGGAGGCAAGCAGAGTACAACCCCAGGACCTTTGCATGGCCTATGTCAAGGACTTACATCACTGTCTCACCAGCCTGGCTCCGTGGCTGGGGCTTGGGGAGGGCCTGAGTCCGTGGACCACCACACACCCAGGGAGAGTCCCTTTCCGGCTTTACGCCATTCCCTGCTGTTCACTCCCAGGGAAGGTGGCTGGGCTGAAGACCCAAAGATGCTCACGTTGGAAATATGGGGGGACTTGGAACCACCTCTCCTTCTTATTCCTCCTCCTCCTCCTCTTCTTCTTTTTCCATGTTTTTCTTTGTTTTTAGTACTAAGTTCCAGGATTCCTCCAGTCTTAGTCTTAATAATAAGCATTTGCGGTATGCTGTGTTGGGATGTCCCTTTGGGGCCCATGTGTCAGGGCCACCAGAGCTGTCTGGGTGTCCTCCCTCTCCCTCCAGTGCGGTGGGGCTGGCCATGCACCGAGGGGCCCCCAGCGTCCCCAGCAGGCTCCCGCAGGCACGGAGAAGGGCGCAGGGGGCCTTTCCCAAACATGCACAGGACTGAGCCCACCACACGGACTTAGAGAGACGAGCAGCCCGACGAGATTTCCCGAACCACGTTTCCTTGCTACCACTGGTTGAGTGTGGTCAGGGTGAGGCGCCCGCAGCCTTCATCCCACCCTGCCCGGCTGTGTGGGTCGTGAAGGCTCATCCCCACGTCACAGCTGGGTAGGCTGGAGAGCACCCCGTGTCACTGAGTGCACGTGGCAGCATAGAAATGTCTCCCTCTTGGCAGTCAGTGATTACCCGTGGACTCAGCATCTGGAAGGTTTCGTTGGAAGGGGTCTCGGAGGGCCTGGTGTCGGACACCCCCACCCCACTCTGGGGCCCTGATCTCTTCCTACCCACCCCTGCATGGCTATGAGCTCCTTGAGACCTCAGCGGGGCCTGCATCACCCCTTGGCCCCAGGACACTCTCTGGAAACAAGTTCTGCTGAGCCAGAGTCGTAGGGCTGGTTTGTGTCTGAGTTTGAACTGTGCTCGGGAAACAGGGCAGGTTCTAGCCCTGGGGGAAGGCTCTGGACACCGTGAAGCAGCATAGCTTCCCCTCCCCACCGCCCCCCAGGCCAGCCCTGAAGGGAAGGAGGGGTAAAGGGCCGATTCCCTGGGTCAGGTGGGGAGGGCCCGGGGCTGTGCACACCTCCCAGCCCCAACGGTCTAGGGGACGCGGGATGAGACGAGACCAGCTGCTCCAGTGGGCTGTGGATATTTACCCACTAAACACAGAATGCCCATCACCATGGCAACCGCCCAGCCGCCGGAGCCTTCCCGCACGTCGGCCGCACCTGGCGTTTCTCGATGAGCTGTCTCAGGCGTTGACTCATCCCGGAGCGTCCGGGGAGCTGATTCTGTCATCACTCTACCCCTCGGGTGGGGAAACTGAGGCCGGGAGTGAGGACTGGACTCAGCCGGGATCTCCGGACTCCGGGCCGGGACTACCCATCCTTCCCGAAGGAGGTTGGCCAGCCCCTCGGCCTGGCTTCTGGGAGCCCACTGGGAAGCTCCCACCCCACTTTGGGAAGAGGCCCCTGGCGGTTGGGACGGCCCTGGAGAGGGCGGTGTGGGACCTGTGGGGGCTCACACTCCTGCTGACCTCAGGAGAAACAGAAGCGCTGGAAATCTCGGTGGGTGCAGGGAAACTGAGGCTAGCAGACACCTGGGCCTGTGTGCATGTAGGATTGGAGTGGCCATCCCTCAGACCAGGGTCCTGGACGGGGTGGCCACGGGCAAATCCCTTGACTTTCCCGTCTCTGCCTCCTCATCTGTGAAGTGGGTGTAATTGTCTCAGCCTTTAGGGCTAATGTGAAGATTAAGGAACAAAGAGTAGATAGTTCCCTCATTCCGACCACTTTGGCCTCCTGCTTATTTATTTATTTATTTTTTTAAAGATTTTTTTTTTTTTTTTAAGTAATCTCCATACCCAGCACAGGACTGGAACTCATAACCCTAAGATCAGGGGCTGTCCCATCTGCGAGGTCCGTGGGCTGATCTACCAGCCAGGGTGTGGTCCCAGGGAGAGGAGGTGGGTGGCCATTACTGAGACCCTCCCCCGTGCCACCCCTAAAGCCACAGGTGCCTCCGCCAGTCCTGCTCCATGGAGGGTGGCCACAGTCCTACTGGCCAACGTCCGCTCAAGGTCACAGCTCAAGGACTGATCACAGACGTGTCTTCCTCAGGGCACGGGGTGGGGGTGGAGCCCCTCTCTTGGGACTTGACGATGGAGAAGGCACCCAGGTCATAGGCACTGAAATCTCAGGAATCAGCCCGGTTAGCCTTCCTGTGAGGCCACACTGCGAGCATTGGCCGCAGATCCAGGCGGCAAGAGGGTGAGCCCGCTGCCTCCAGGGGCCAAGCCTGACCACCCGGGAGCCGCCCAGATTCAGGGTCCTCCTGGGTGACCTGAGGCTCGTGACATGGGCCCTGGTCCATATCTCGGTCAGCACCCGTTGGCTCGGGCTGTCCGTGCGGTCAGGTTTGGAGGTAAAGGGCACGGTTTGCTGTGGGGGGCAGTTTGCTTGGGGGACCAGAGTCCCTGGCCACGAGTCAGCCGGGGCCGCGCAGGTCAGGCGGGAGCAGCCATGAGTCCCCTGCGAATCCGTTAGTCCAATCCTTTCCCGGGGTGGAGGTTCTCCAGCTTTGTTGTCCAGTGAAGCCCTTGGGAGGCTCCTTATTGCCCACCCACCACGGCCCCAGGCATCCTGAGGCCCCTGCCATACACTGTCCTTTCTATGATCACGTTAGAAAGGAAATGCAAGAGTGCATTGTTATTTTTTCTTTTTAAATTATTATTTTTTTATTAAGTAAACTCTACCCCCAACATGAGGATCGAACTCACGACCCCAAGGCTCGGAGTCGCACGCTCTTGGGACTGAGCCAGGCGTCTCGCGAGCGTGTGTCCTAAACCACCAGCTGCTGCTCCGTGGGAGAAGTCCACGGCATTCGGGATGTTGGCTGGCAATGGCAGTGACCAGCCAGATCCTTTGGCCACTGTCCCAGACACCCCAGCCCGGACTCCTCCCCGCCACTGCCCCCTACACCTCCCGCTTCTCCGCTGCGCTGACACGCGACACTGGACCCCCGTGTGGGGCCAGCTGGCTCTCAGGAGTGAGATCTGGCCTCGTTTCTGGCCGGCAACAGCTGCCTAATCGATGTCGGGGGCTGTTCTCAGCCCGGGGCGGAGTTCCCGCAGCAGGTAAACACTGGATTGTTTCCTGCCACCACGTGGGGTGACTGGGGTGATGTTTGTGTCGCAGTTTGGTGGTCTCCTGGGATAAGCTGCCGTCAAGAGCGTGGGACATCTGCCTGTGGGGGACAAAGGTCTGAGGGACGGCACAGCCAGGCCACCTTGCCTGGGACCCCTGTGACCGGCGGAAGGGGACGCTGGTGGCCCCAGTCATTCACCAGATTTGTTCTTTCTTGGTCTCTCTCCGGTAACTGAGCTAATACCTCTGATCGCCGTCCTTCCCTTCTCCCTGAGTCCCCGCCTGTGAGTCTCGAAACACCAGCCCCTGGTGCTTGCTGTCCCCCCTGCGGGACCCCTGTCGCTGCCTCTGCTATTTCCCCTCATCTCCCTGCTCCCCACGTCTCCTGTTCTCTCCTCTCTCCACACCCCAGCCTGGGAAACCCCTCCCAGCCTCCCAGGTTCCCCAAGTCCCAAACTCAAACACCCACCCGCTAACCCGATGTCCCCACTTGGTGTCCAGAAGTGGCCTCCCAGCCACCCTGCATTTCCTCGAACCTGCTCCATCCTCCTGGTGGCTCAGACCCCAAAGTCTGGGGGGGGGCCCCAGACTCCCCTTTCTCTCACACCCACAGCCGGTCCGTCTGTAGATCCCACTGTCTCTGTCTTCAAAATTCAGCGGCAATTGGCCCAGTCCCTGCCTCCACGGTCATCACCCAGTCCAGGCTGAACTCCTCACTTCTCACATTGCTGCGATCACCCCAGGTGGGCCTTCTCGCTCCCTCCCTGCCCCCAAGCCATGGCCCCCACTTCACGGTCTCAGCAGCCCCTGCGACACCTGTGTCAGACCACAGCGAGCCAGACGGGGCCTTGCAACAGTGCGGACTCTCCCTCTTCCCATCACATTTTCACATTTGAATTTGGAAATAAGGGGAGGCCTTAGGACCAGGTGACTTTGCAGCCAAGGTAGGAAGGCAAAGGGCCAAGCTGCAAAGCTTCCCCTGGGCGGGAGGGGGCAGACAGCGCAGGGCCTGGGGGCCTCAAACACACTTTGGCTTTTACTCTGAATAACCCTGCAGGGTTAGCGCCGAGGGGGGACAGGTTGGCCACTGTGATGTGGCCACACCGTTGGGCAGGGGACAGCCCAGGACCAACGGTGGGGGCCGGGCCAGGCCAGGGGCCATGCACTGCAGACAAGTAGCTGGATTCTGGGTACCCCTGGGGGCAGACTCTGGAGACTTCTCTGATAGAAGGAGTGTAGGGTGCCGGGGCTAGGGGGCAAGAAAGGCCCCGGGTTTCTGAGCCGAGTGACTGGCAGCTCCTGAGCCTGGGGGGCTGTGGACACAAGGAGCAGGCTTGGGGCTATCAGAGGTGCATCAGCATGTGTTGATTTGGGGGTGCTTGGGGGACAGTGAGGCTGGGGTGGGGGCACATCGAGCCTCACTGAGGGGGCCTGCCTGTCCTGCTCGGGACCTGGGGGCTTCCCGGGTCTCTCCTGCTCTGTGGCAGGACCACTGCCTTAGCTTCCTGGGGCTTCCAGGACAAAGGACCACAGAGAAGGTGGCTTCAAGCCACAGTAACGCACTCTGTCTCCGTTGTGGAGGCCAGAGGTTGGAAGTCCAAGTTCCCGCCAGGCCAGGCTGTAGGGGAGGGCCCTCCTGCCTCCTGCAGCTCCCGGTAGCCGCCAGCATCCTTGCTGATCCTGACCTTGTGGTCACATCGTCCACTCCTGTCTCTGCTTCTGTCTTCACACGGCTGTGTCCCCTCCATGTGTTTGTGTCCGGAGTCCCATCTTCTTATAAGGACACAGGTCATGGAATTGGGGCGCACACCACCCCATTGTGGCCTCATCTGATCCTGGGACCCCAGCAGAGACCCTGGTTCCAGGTACCGCCCTGCCTGTAGGCTCCGGGTGAACACGGATTTTGGCAGGATGGTGGTGAATCCAGGGCAGGGCTTATGACAACAAAAGTTGACAAGAGTGTGACTCATGTATGAGGGAGCCAGGCCTCCTGGCCCTGGGAGAAACAACACGGTCACAGCTACCTTCTTCCTTGTCATGCCCGACTCTCCCCAAAGTTCACAGTCATAAGTATTTTGGAAAATCTCCAGAAGGGCAGCTAGGGACCCCGATACACCTGAGGGTCCTCCAGGGGCAGCTGGTCCAGGGTCACCCTGAGCTGGTGAACCACTGCTTTGCCAGGGTGGCCGGGGTGCGACAGAGTGGGACAACCCCTCATGGGGTCGGGTGCCCCCTAGCCAAGAGCTCAGCCTCAAGCGATGGCAGCCCCGGCCCTCTGTCTGCCCGAGGAGCCCCCTCCCACATTCCCCTTGCCAGCCCCGCATGCCCTCCCCCAAAGCTCTGATGCAGAGAGGGAGGTGGAGGCTTGTGACCCCAGGGCCCTGGGAACCAGAATGCCCATTTCCATGTGACCCCTGCCTCTCACAGGTGTTGGCATAGAGTGGGTGCCTGTGGCTCCTGTCCGTATTCTGGCCCCTGGTACTCACGTGGCAGGGTTCTGGGCCCCCCTGGCCTCTGCAAGGAGCTCTTGAGGGTTGGGCATGTCGATGGCCTGGTTACTGGGAACACTGGGAGGAAGGGTTAGGACACGGCTTTTGCCAAGGCCTGGGACCTGAGAGGCTGCCCTGGGAGCGAGGAGAATATTCTAGGGGGTTGTTGAGGACTTGGAGGGGGTCCATCGTGGGGGAGGGAAAGGCCTCCCAGCTTCTGTGTGGACGGTGGGCTCACAGCAGGACTTGGACCCCAGGACCCCCCTGAGTCAGTTCTTCGAATCGGACCCCCCGTACAGCACTCGGCTGGCTGCTTCCAGACCCAGACCCTTGAAATGGCCTCCGAGTCCTTTGTGGCCTGCCCTCCCTCCTTGCTGGCTTTGGCTACCACCTCTCCTCTCCTGTCCTAGACACCTTGGCCTTTGCTCAGTTCCAGAACATTCCATGTCCCCCCATCATGGTCTTTGAAGCACCCAACCAGGGACTTGGCCTCTGGGCCAACAAGGCTCCTCGTGGTGAATGGGGGAAACGGCATCACCTCAGAGGTCATTAGAGGGTCACGGGAGGTGGTTGGGCACCTGCTGGGTGCAGAGCCAGTGCCCAGCACATGTGAACAACAGCCATGGGCTGTGACTGTCACCTCCCTCCCGGCCACACAGGCCGAAAAGACAGCATTGGCGTCCCCAGGGTCAGGCACTGGTGTCTTCCCGGACGGCCTGGATGGCTGCAGAGTCGGCGGGCTGTGGGGCCAAGAGAAACCTCGGGGCCCTTGCTCTGAGATCGAGGATCTCACAGGGCGACCACAGAGCATTAAACTGAGGGGGGCACTTCGGGCAGCCCCTCGTGACTGCATGGGGTTCATGCCCTGAAGCCGGCCCTGCTGGGGTCTCAGGGCTTTGGGTGGAGGAGGGGACAGAGGGACAGCCTCATGGTTTCACGTCACCTCATTTGCACTGGACAAAACTCACCCGCCTTCTGTTCCAGCCTATTTTAGGTTTGGCCTGGCATGAATATTTTATTGGAAAGTCATTTTTCTCCATTAATCCCAGAGATTGAAATCCCTGCTGCAGGAAGGGGACTAGGGGTCAGCCAGATGTCCCCCGGAGGGTCAGTGGACGCAGAGCAGGCTGCCGGCTCTCCAGGGCAGAGGACCTGGGGTCTGAGGCTCCCAGAGCACAGCTGGTCCTGGTGGGGGAAACCATGAGAGCACAAGGGACCCTCCCCAAAAGGGGCCCAGGCTGGCTCTGGGAGGTAGGCTCGCTGCACCTGCGTGTGTGCCCGGCAGGGGGCGCTGAGGGGCCAAGAGTCAGGACAGCAGGGTGGCCCAGTGACCGCTGTGATCTTGTTCAGCGTGCTTTCTCAGTGCCCCCTTGAGACTCCCAGAAAACTTATGTAATGACCCCCACAAGCGCCTTCTGCACAGACAATTTACAGGAAACATCCAGGAGCCTCCCATGAATGCTGACGTTCCCCACCTTAGTGGAAACATGGGAGTTATTGGTCTATACTTGCTTGGAGCCGAGCTGGTGCATAAGGTCAGGCAGCCCCCCCACAGCGGGGCCCCTCCCCTCAGAGCCTGTCTCCCATCTTCTGCTTGTTGTTCCCCGGGGGCCAGGAGGCAGACCCCGTTTTTTTATTCCCACTTCAGCGACCTGAAAACTGGCCCCTGGCTGGAGAGAAAAGTGTCACTTCACCTTCAGGACTGGCATCCGAGAGAGCTTGCCTCTCTCCCTGTGGTCCCAGGGCCACCGGGTAGCCTCTCCCATCCTCCCTGTCTCAGGGGATGGTGATTCTTCGAGTGCTGTCTGGACCAGCGGCGTCAGCATCACAAGAATGTGTTAGAACAAGGAAGATGCAGCTTCCTGCTCCCTCCCCAGACTGGCTGAGCAGAGCAGTGGGGGAGAACTTGGACCACAAGCCCTGGGCGGGGGCAGGGGCGGGTGCTTGCTGCCCCTTAGGGGTCCTTGTGCGGGTGGATAAAGTCTGGCTTCCTCACTTCCTGAGTCTCACCCCAGCACGCTCTGCCTCAGTCCCCCCATCTGTAAAATGGAGCCATGTCTGTGCTGCCTCAAGGTCCTTGAGAGGAGTGAAGGAGCTCAGGGGTGCAGGTGTCCCGCAGGCATGCCGGCTCCCGTCCCTCCCCTGTTCCCCTCCGCGGGGGTGTTTGGCTGGATGTTGGCCCCCAAAGATGTCCACACCCCAACACCTGCCTCCCATGAATAGGTCATCTTGCGGGAGCAGGGGATCGTGCCGTCGAAGCCACAAAGGGTCTTGGGACGGGAAATCACCCTGGCTTATCCGGGCGGCCTCATGGTCCTCACAGGGTCCTTGTGAAAGGAGGCAGGAGGACAGAGTGACGTGGGGCCACAAGCCAGGGAGTGCGGGCACCTCTAGAAGCTGGAAGAGGCGAGGAGCGGACCCTCCCGGCGCCGCTGGAGCAAACCTCCCGGCTTGCGCCTTGACGTTAGCGGCTGGAAGCTGGTTTTGGACTTTGACCAAAGAGAACAAATTTGCATTGTTTGTGGTCACTTGTTTGAATGGCCACAGCACGCTCATCCAGGAGGAATCCCCCAGGGAAATGGAGAGCGGGTTCTCCCCAACCCTCCCCGGTCCCAGACCTGGCCTGTCCCTTGCCAGCGGCGTGGTCTGGAGCAGACCACCTCTGTTCTCAGAGCCTTGCTTTCTCTCCGAAAAATGGGGTACAGCAGCTTCCTCACAGTGGTAGGTGGGGTACCCCGTGCTCAGTTGTGCGCAGACCCTGAGAGAGGCCAGATCTCCCCTTACTCTCCTCTGAGAACAGAGGGGCTGGATGTCCTGCTAGTGTCAGCCCAAAGTGGGCTGGGGTCTCCATGGGTCTCCGGCCCATGGGAGCACTGGGGCCCCTGCCTGAGACAGGGTCAAGTGCAGCAGCTCTGGGCCCCTCCTCTGCCCTCTCGCTCCCGCCCCCTGCCCTGCCCTGCCCCAGGGTCCCTGCCAAGCTACTGCCTGCTGCTTTGTTTCTGTCTCTACCTGATTTCCCTCCCATCTGCACACCCAGGCATAGCAGGAAAGGCTGCCTGCCGGCTGCCAGGTGGGGCTTGTAAGGCTGGAGGCACATGAGCACCCCTCCCCTGCACACCTGGCTCACCCTCCCTGCCCCATATTTCTAGCTCTGGAATCGCTGGCAAAAAACGAAGTAGCTCCAAAGGGTTGTAGTAAACAGTTTTGGGGGGGGGCACCCAGGGGGGCTGTAGCCCAGGGGCGCCTGTGGCCTCAGTGTCTCTGGGGCAGTGTCTCTGCATGTGCAGAATGGGGCAGAGGGTTTGTTGGGGAGCCCCCTGCCGGCACCAGGGAGGCCAAAGGCAGGAGGGTCCCCCGCAGGGTGTGAAAGGAGGCAAATTCTCTCTGGTTCTCGAGGCAGGTGGGCAGCTGATGGGCAGATGTTTTGGGGATGAGCACCCCCCTGTTTTGGGGATGAATAAATTCAACCTGTGTGTGGTCGGCTCATGTGTCTTCTGGAAGGATCGGGAGGGAGCTGTGACCCTTTAAGTCCTTCCAGGACTAGGACATGGTCGATCAGGGTGGGTAACCTTGTTGCCAGTGGCTGGCCAGTTGGTCTAGCATTGAGTCCTGCCACCTGCTGGGGTCCTCCTCCAGCGGCAAGGCCAGGAGGCCTCCAGGGAGGTGCCAGGGGGTGGTGACAGGGTGAGGAGATTGTGGCCGGGGAGGGAACTCACACTCTCAGATCAGGACCCCTGCTCAGCTGTCATCGGAGCTGAGGAGGGACCCTACCTGTTGGGTCCCCATGTGCCCCTTATAGCCATGTGACCTTGGGGGAAATCATGTTTCTCTCTGATTCCTTGTCTGGACTACGGGCATTTGATATTCTTTTCCTCACCGTGTTGGAAATAGAACGGGATGAGCTAGGCTGGGCGGGACCCCGGGCTTGGCTGGTCTTGCTGCTTCTGGATGTGTCTGTGGACCCGCCACTTCCCGGTGATGTCCTGGCGCTTTATTTGGTCCCTTCTCGCTCAGCTTCCGGCTCTGTGGAAACTCTCCAGCTCCTAGACCCATCCCTGAGGTCGCTTTGTGTCTCCTCGCTTGTACTGACCCACGTGGTTCCCACCTGCTTCAGTCCTTAATTTCCCCAAAGCACATCTCTCACTGGCTACTGTCTGCCTCACACACAGAAGGTTCTAGATAAAGGCGAGTAGAGGCGAGGAGCAAACAGTGGCCTCCTCCAGCCCAGTGGGGCGTCCCTGATCTTAATGCTGGTCCGGGAATTCCCACCCCCCGGGAAATTCTCAATTCCCAGGGTCTCAGCCTGGGGCTCCATGGGGTCTTGGTGACTCTCCCCTCCCCCCAAATCCACAGTTGTTCCTGGTTGCTTTCTTCCTCTTTCCCCCTCACTGCTGAAATGCCGAAGGACTAACAATGAGCAGATTTCCACCACACCGAATTAATCACGTTCCCACTTTGGCATATTTGCTTCTAATTTTCTCTTCTTCTTTCTTCTCATTGAAAAACTCATTGAAAAACGTTTTCACACATTCCCTAAGCCAGAGCTTGCTACCTGAGCACACCTGGCATCCCTGGGCCAGGGGAGTGTGACCCCGCCAGGTGCCTGGGGGACAGATCTGGAATGCCTGTGAGCAGCTTGCATGACGGACACACCTATGCCCGCCAAATGGCAAGCCACCAACTAGCGTGAGGTGAATGAATGAATGAATGAATGAACAGATGCTGACCACAGTGGAATTAACGATGTAGAGGAAATCTACGAAGAGGATGTAGATAAAACAGAAAAAGCGCAATGTTGACGGTACAAGGCACCCACATTCTACGATCCAGACATGACCAGCCTTGAGATGACGTGAACATCGCTCCAGACAAATGAAGCAAGAGAGAGAGAGAGAGAGAGAGAGAGAGATATGAAAATGTTATCTTGGGGCACCTGGGTAGCTCAGTTGTTTAAGCATCTGATTCTTGATTTCGGCTTGGGCCGTGATCACAGGGATGTGGGATTGAGCCCTGAGTCGGTCTCCTTGCTGGGCGTGGAGCCTGCTTAAGATTTTCTCTCTCCCTCTGCCATTCCCCGCCCCCCTTTTCAAAATAAATAAAGAAATAAATAAGCAAACAAATACATAAATGTTATCGCAGTACGTAAGACTTTCTTTCTTTTTTTTTTTTTTGTTGAAGATTTTATTTATTTATTTGACAGACAGAGATCGCAAGTAAGCAGAGAGGCAGCCAGAGAGAGAGAGAGAGAGAAGGAAGCAGGCTCCCTGCTGAGCAGAGAGCCCGATGCGGGGCTCGATCCCGAGACCCTGAGATCATGACCTGAGCTGAAGGCAGAGGCTTTAACCCACCGATCTACCCAGGTGCCTCAGTACGTAAGACTTTCAGTGAAAATCGTATATTCAATTTCTACCACCAGGTAAAATTCAGAAACAATGGGAGGAATCATTAAAATTCAAGTGAACCATTTCTTAAAAGATCCCTGCCTTACATTGGCTATTCTTTTCCTCCTCATAGACAATTTTCTTTTGTGTGCTGATCGCTTGATGGATTCCATTTCCCTGAAATCCATAGCTCTGCAAAGAAATTGCGGGGGGGGGGTGCATTCTGCAGCAGAACTTTCTGAAACATGGAGTGGTCTTTTGAGTTGTAGGCTCTGTGGTGTACCGTGTGTTTACGACATGATCTGTCACAGGCACTGATGGCTGTGGTTCAAGGGCGCCAACTATCCTCATGTTGTACTGTTTTCCACCTCTGTGACCCCTTCTCGACTTCTCTTTTCTCTCTTTGTCCTTCTCAGCTGCGATCCCTGGGACTGTCCCAGAGATTTCCTCTACATCATTCATTCCATTGTGGTCAGCATCTGTTCTGTTCATTCATTCTTTCATTCATTCATTCACCGTGTGCTAGCTGATGGCTTCCTATTTGGCGGGCATCTTTCTTTGTCCTGGGGAAAGAGCCAGACAGGTAAAGTCTCCCTGTTGGAAACTGTGGGAGCAGAGAGATGCTTCACTGAATGAATACATCCTAGAGAGCGAGACAGAAGTCGCTAAGGGCTGCTAAGGCAGTGGAGCGGATGGGAGAGGGTGTCGGGAGGACCTCAGTGAGGAGGGACATCTGAGCCAAGTTGGGAAGGAGGTAAGCTTCTTTACTGCTTCTCATTTATTGGTCCCCAAGCGTATTTTGTCCTTAATTTCTGTCCTTGGGTCTGAAATCTCCCTTTGCAGCTCATTCTGTTGTCTTTGGGGCTCCTCCCCGAGTTTTCGTTGGTGAACTTCACGGCCGTGCTCGGTTATCCCGCAGCGTGAGGCCGTCGGGGAGACTTTCCTTCCTTTCACAAGGGTTTGGGTTGGGCTGTTTATCTCTCCTCTGCATCTGCGAACGCTCCCCTCTTTCCCCGTCTCTCCTGGATGCCGTGTGTTTGTCCGTTGCCATGGCATCTTCTCATCTCGCTCATGCTTGGGTGACTCGGTCTAATGGACTGTTTGTTCTGGGATATTGGTGTATTTGCTTCCAGCATCTCTTATTCTGTTCCCTTTGGTTTTCTTTGGAAATCGTGTTGCAGTGTCTGTGAAGTGATACACACGTACCGTGGGTGACTTTGCGGTGCCCGTGTGACCTGCTCCCCTCTCTCTGGATGTCAGCTTCTTTCTCCTCTGGCTTTCGCCCCCCCTGGGTGTCTGCTTGCAGCCCTGCCCTGGGGCACAGCGGAGGGGATGCTTTCCTGCTTGGAAAACGGGCTCTTTTACCTCCTGAGATGGGGTCGAATGTCTGCACTGGGGCTCCCCCACCTCTGTAGGACCGTCCCATAGGGGGCGCCCTCACAGGGCAGTTTGCAGCTCCAGAGACTTCCCCTCGCCCTGGTGCCCCACTCAGCGGCGTCCCACTCAGCGGCGTCCCCTCCTCTGTGATCAGGACAGGACATTCGGAACACCACCCACCTCGCTGCCTTCAGGATTCGCTTTGCTCCAGGTGATCAGCACGGAGAGTCAGGGGATGGTGGGCGTTGGGGCAAGAGAGGGGAGCAGGTGCACTTCAGCCGGCTGTGACAGGGGTACACTGCAGAGCTCGTGCTCAGCGAAGGCCAGATGCTCCAGTGACCAGGAACCCGTTTTGTCCTCATTGTCCCCACGGACCTTACAGCGGCTCTGACAGTAGGTCCTACGAACCCCATCTAGCAGAGGAGGAAGTGGGTTTCCGAGAGCTGGCTCTTGTCTGATGCCCCCCATCGGGAGAGCAGAGCTGTGCTGGGGATTGGCTCTCGGGACCCCCGTCGCCTGGGTCTCTCTGGAGACACCGTGGTATCTTTGGTCCTTCAGGGGGTCTGAGATGCCCCAGCAGTCCCTGACACTGTGGCAACCACCCTTTGCCGCCAAATTCACCCTGACCCCCATCCCCTTTTGTTAGAGCCGGCAAGGATGGAATGGGGTACCTGCCGCGTGCCAGGTGCTGTTCTGGGGGCTTGGGGGAGGTGTAAGAAGAGGACAGAAGGGGACCCCACCCCATGGAGCTGACACTCTAGCAGGGGCATCAGGAGAGACCATGCACAAGCTACGCATTTACAGAGCGGGCCGGCCAGGAGCACGGTCCAACGGAATGTGATGTCCTGCGTGCCCACGTGCGGGTAGAGCTGGCAGTTTTAAACAAGATGGTTGAAAGGTGGTATTAGAGCAAGGGGAGAGGCTAGGGGACAAGTGTCCAGGCAGCTGGGGCTGTTGGGGCAGAGGTCCCAGGGCGGGGACCTCCCAGAGGAGAATGAGGGAGTGGTAGGAGCTGACATCAGTAGGGGGGTCTCATAAGAACTTTGACGGCTTGCGGGGGCACTTGGGAGTCAGAAGCTGAAGATGGGACCATGATGGGCCTGATTTAGGACCACTCCAGTTGCATTTCAGGAAGAGAGCCTGTGTTCTGGCCGGGTTGGGGGTGGCAGGGAGGTGGAAACTGGGAAGTCAGGGCTGGAGCAGCCTCCAGGGGAGGGGCTGCTGGTGGCTTTGGCCAGGGCAGTCACAGTGGCACCAGAAGATATAAGAGACATGGCCAGTGACATTTGGAGCCTGCGAAACCACCCGCACCCTTGTTTTGCCCTCTCCAGGAGGCGTCCGCTTAGAATGGGCTCCGGAGGAGCTGCCGGGGGGGCAAGGCTTTCAGGGCAGCCCAGGAGGTGTGAGGTCCCATAGTCTCTGGCCTCATCCTCCCTGCTGTCCCATGTGCTTCCAGACTCAGAAGTCTCCGTCCCTGGCTATGCCCTGGCTCCCTGAGGGGCTCTGGTGGGCTCCTTCCTTCTCAAAGCCTCAGTCCTCCTGTCTGCTCAGTGAGGGATGACCGACATCCCTTCAGCTGGTTTGGGACCCCGGGAGGGAGGAGAGAGGCGATCAGCACCAATTTCCTTGTTTCTGCCGGGTGTCTGTTATTCCTGGAAAACCCAGGGCGCCTGTCCCTACCTCTGCTGATACAGGAGAGGGCCACCCTGGTTCATTGCTGAGGTCAAAACTCAAGCACACCTTCCCCGGAGCTGTTTTCTGTTGCCTGCTTCATGGAGCATTGGGATGAGGAGGGAATGAAACGGCCTTCTGGTTCCAACTCAGCCCCGATCGGGGCTCAGGGTTTCACGGAGGCCCACCCTGAGCTAGGGTCCGTGGACAGGGCTGAGCTGGCCACTCTCTTTGACCTTGGTAGGGAGCTCTGCCAGCAGGAAACACATGATGTGGGCACAGGCAACTCTGACAAGGGGCAGGTGGCCTGCCGTTGAGTCCACCAGCGGCTGGATGCGGAGGTCAGGGACCGTGTCATGGAGGAGGTGGCCTTTTGGCAGGGCTGTGGCTAATGCTTTAGGTTTTGACAGCCAGGCGTGCCAGGCGTCAAGGGGCAGGAGGTGCTAGGTTGGATTTGAGGGGCGCCAAGTGTGCATGGAAGGAAGGATGTGGCCACACCTGGAGTGGCTTGGGACACTGGGATGCTTGAACCAGAGCTGATGGCCTTGAATGACCTACTCTCACCCACTTGTCTCTTACTTTTCTCTAATGCAGAAACTGGAGAGAAAAACCTTCAAGTTCTCAGCTTCTTGCCACTAGACATGGTCATGTAACCCAGTGCTGGTGGATGAGAGGTGGGCAGAACTCCCTGGGGAGAGCGTCTGCCTTCTAATAAAAAGGCAAAGCCTTCCAAGAAGATGGCTTGTGACTTTCAGCCTCTGGGTCTTTCTGCCTGGAATGTGGAAGAGATGTCTGGATGCACAGCAGCCATCTTGTGACCATGAGGAAGCACACACTGGTTTGCAGAGGCTGTTTGAGGAGCAAGGAGACTTCTGGCTCTGCTTGATCTGGTGGCTGGGCATTGGAGTCTGGGCTGGAGGTGGACATGGGGATTTAAGAGCAGAGTGGGTGGCAGAGGATGAAGGGGAGAAGGGAAGCCTGTGGAGGGCTCCCCGTGCATGGGGCTTGGGTGGTGGCTCAGGGGGCAGAGATGGGTGCAGGTTGGCCGGTGGGAGGAGAACCAGGAGTGTTGGGAAGGACCCTCGCTGTGTGCAGCCAGGTTAGTCTCCGGGGGCTGCTGGAACAGATAACCACGGACCAGGGGCTCACAACAACAGAACTGCTCTCCCTCCCGGTCTGGAGGCCAGAAGTCTGAGATCAAGGTGTGCGCAGGGCCATGTTCCCTCTGAGACTCCAGGGGAAGGTCCTTCCTTCCTCTCTAGCTTACGGCGGCCCCAGTGCTCTTGGGCTCCCAGTGGCCACTTCTCCAGTCTCTGCCCCCCCCCCTTCGCATCCCATGGCCTCTCCCTGTGAGTGTCCACGTCTTTTCCTCTTCTGATAAGGACACTATCATTGGATTTAATTGTCCACCTAAATCCCGGATGATTTATCTCCAGATCCTTAACTGATCATATCCGCAAGGACCTTGTTTCCGAATGGGGTCAACTTCTGAGGTTCTGGGTAGGCATGAATTATCGGGGGACGCTATTCAAGCCCTCAAGGCACGTGACCAGGTGCGGGTGCCGGAGGCTGCCGGCTGGGGAAGGTCACAGGAGCCGGTATCTGAGGCCCTGGGCCGCTGTGTCCATGAGCTCAGCCAATGCCGGGAGCGGCCACGGACCAATGCCGGAGTGGACCGCAGCTCTGCTCCAACGTTCCCATAATTACTCTCCCCGGCCCGAGCAAATCTCCCTTGCTCTCCCAGGGACACGTGTACAAGGCAGATAATGAGCTCTGCCGTCTGAAATGACTTGTTTCTGGAGTTCGAAGTCCTTTTCTGCCGGGAATAATTAACTTGAGGACCTGAGAAAAGGGAGCTGAAAATGAGGGGCGCTGTGGTCCAAGAGTCTGTTTGCAAAGGGCTGAGAACAAAAGCCTGTGGTCACGGAAGGCGTGGCTGGGCTCAAGCCCCGGGCACCGGCATAAGAGGCCCCAGGAACCCAATTACCCTCAGGGTCCCTCCTGCCGCACTCACACTCCGCGTGGCGCCTCCGCTTGTCTCCTGTGCCATCCACGTGGGAAGCGCTTGGCGGCAGGGACAGCCTGGGGCAGGGAGCCAGACCGTGTGGATTCAAACCCTGAGTCCAGCACCTGGACAGTGGGAGACGCGGCCAGCCCCGAGCTCAGCTTCCTCCTCCCGGGAGGCTGCTGCGGGCGTCAGGTGCAAGCGTCACGTGGGGCGATGTCCGTGGTGCGCGAGCAGAGGTGCAAGCGTCACATCGTAGATGTTCAGGAAAAGTGGCCAGTCCTCCCGGGAAAGCTCACCGTGGATTGAACAAAGCCCGCGGTTAAGATGGACGGGAGAGGTGCCAGATCCGGGTGTGACTCCCGCCAGCCACCTCCTGAGCCAGTCCTGGGGCCCTGGACTGGCCATCCCCCACCCCTGGCAAATGGAAAATGCAGTCGCTCCCCCAGTGGGGGGTGAGATAGGATGTGGGAACACCTTGCAACCTGTAAAGGGTCTTCTGTGTTTTAGAAATCACAGTAGGAAAACCTACTCGCCACACCCTGTGTGCTAGACCAGCAGGGCCTTTTCTAGTTACCCTCGTGGTTCTCAGAGTGAGGTTCTGGGGCTGGCAAACCTCAGATAGGAACTTGCTAGAAATGCAAATCTTAGGGCCCAACTGAAGATCTGAAGGGGATACTCTGGGGTGGGGGGGGTCACTAAATCCTCTAAGGGATTCTGATGCGTGCTGTGTTTCAGGTGAGCCCCCCAGGCCTGCTGAGAGAGCCTCCAAACATGAACGAGTTGTTGTCTGTGCCTTAGCCCCCTTCGGAGCCTCCCCGTCGCTGGGCTGCCACTGCAGAGAATGGTCCCTGCCCCTCACAGTGTGGGCCCCCCCCAGTGGGAAGCCAGGCTGGTTCTCACCTTGCTGAGGAGCCCCTAGATATCAGCACCCCTGTGTGTTTGAGACAGAGATCACCCATGAGATCCAGTCCTCCCTCTGCTGCTGCCCAGAGCAAGGTGCTTGCCTTGTGGGTGCAAGTTTTGAGGGGGACGCATCAACTCTAGGGGGTCTTTGGAATCAGAATCCAGGAGCCTGATTTCCTCTCTGTCCCTCCACCCCTGGTGGCTCCGGGCACTCGGTTTCCCCATCTGTGTCTGGGGACATGAGTCGTGGAGGACATCTGTCACTGCTGAGATGTCTTTGTCTTCCCGGTGCAGGACTGGAGCCATCTCCCCAACGTCTGTTTCTTCCCGCCCTGGGGCAGGAGACCTTTCTGTGTCAGGACTCTGAGGTCCCCGCGTGACCGTGTCAGGACTCTGGGATCCCCATGTGACCATGTCAGGTGACTCTGGGGTCCCTGCGTGACCGTGTCAGGACTCTGGGATCCCCGCATGATGGTGTCCTTCATTCCTGCTCTCGCTGCAGATTTGATAGGGATGTCAAGGCCCAGCCGGCCAGGCCGGCTGCAAGACCGGTGTCCTAACCCCAACACTAACCCTACCCCGTCATCCCTAACCCTAACCCTGTGGTCCGTCCTCTCTAAGGGGTCACCTCCCTCTCTATGTCCTAGAATCTGCCCAGCACCTGCCTTTTGAAGCCTGAAGCTGGTTTCTAATAGCTTCACCAGTGTATATTGAAAGTGCATTGTCCCTGATGTGCAAGGACCTGATGGTTCAAGGGTGGAGGAGGGGGCAGCGTGCGCAGACAGGAGGCCCCCAGAGGGCATGCGTGGCCCCTTCCTAGAAGGGCCCTGCAGGAATTCTATCTCTCAGCAGAGGCTTTCAGTATGTCGTCCCCCCACCCCAACATCAGGTGGCCGTCTGTCGTTTAGAAGCCCGTTCAGGCATTGACACAGAGTCTGCCAGGATGCTCATGGAGCAGTGTGCTAGAGTGGGTAGGGGATTGGAGAATGGAGCTTGGGACCGGTGTTGGATCAGGTTTCAAACCCTGGGCTGCTCCTTCCTAACTGTGCGACTTTGAGAAAGTCCCTGTATTTGTCTGAGCCTTACTTGCCCGTGAGGAGAAAAGGGTCCATGTAAATGACATTCCCCGATGTTGTGCAGTGCACAACATGAAGACCGGTATGCAGGTCCCTTCCTTTCTTCTCTTCAGAAATCCCTGCTGGGTTCCCAGGTTGTATCAGATGTTTCTGAATGGGTTCTGTGATTTGTTCATTGGGTTTACCCATGGGAAAAAGGGACATCAAGGTTAAAGGCAGTTAGGGGGTGCTGGGTGGCTGAAGGTTAGGTGAGCCACAGACTCTGGCCAGAAAGCACCAGGGAACAGCTTGGTTTCCCCAGAGGCAGACCCCAAGTTCAAGATTCAAGGGCAGAAACACACTTGACACACCTGTTGCTGCACTTGGCCAGGGGCCTGCAGGGTGGTGAGCGGTGGGCCCACTGCACCAGGGAGTGGGTTAGGGACCCATGAGGGGTCTGAGAGCCCTGGGGGGGCCTGACCAAGAGTGGACGGTGCCGGGGGAGGGGAGGAGTTCCTGGAGGAGCTGGGACAGGAACTGAGGCTGCAACAGCCTCTCTTCCTTTCCGTAAGTACCAAACAAGAGCAGAGCTTTGGATGGGCCCATTACCTCTGGGAACAAAGCACTACCTTTACCAGGCCCCATGGAGGACAGGTGTGGCCTCCCGGTGAAGTTTTGGCTAAGCAGAAATGTTGAGACTTTCAGTGCTTAAGGGCTCAGCTGGAGGGGTGGCCCTTGTCATCCGTTTGCTTTTCCTCTTCTTTCCAGTCTGATACGAATGTGATGGCTGGAGCTCTGGCAGCCATTCTGGATCAAGAGGTGACCTTGAGGACGTAAGCCGTGTGTCGTGGACGTTAGAGCAGAAACATAAATGCTGGTGTCTCAGATGAGTGGCCAGTTGTCATGCTGGTTCTAGATGTCCCACATCTGAGCTTTGAAGGATGAGGGGTGAGTTTCCATCTTGTTTAAGCTTCTCTTGTTTCAGGTTACTTTTACTAGCTAGATCTAATCTGGCTGGTGAAGGAAGGAGAGAGAACATCCTGTGGGCAACGGAAGTCCTTGCAGGTGCCAGGTGGCTGGGGATGTAGTCAGGCTGTGCTTTAGCCTAACACTGGGGCTGCAGCCTGAAGGAGGAATCTAGGGGCTCTGGAAGGGGATTTGAGATGTCGAGGTACCTGAGAATTAGGACTCAGCCCATTCCAGGACATGGCTGTTCTAGCATCTTCCTCTGCCTCTGAGTCCAAATTGCTCATTATGCGGTGTTGCAGAGATTATGTAAGGAGACGTGGCAGGAGTTCATCAGGACCCAGTGATCCTCAACAGCCTTCTGGCGGTGCCTCTTGGTGATGGAAATGGGGAGTTATCTCCTGTGATCAACTCCTAGAAGGCTAGAGAGCCAGAGCAAGGCTCAGTGAGATCAGGAAGAGGCAGAGAGAGCTGAGGAGGACATGGGGACCTCTCGGGCGTCCCCAGGCTGGATACAGTGGGGAGTTTTAGGGAAGAGCCCAGTTGTCAGCGAGGGACAGGGCGAGGCCCTTGGGGAAGAGTTACCTCCTGCATTTCTTCACTGATGCAGGTTCCAGTCCTGAAGAACTGCCCCCACCGCCTTGCAAGCCAGGGGTTGGGGTGGGAGTGGGGAGAACCTCAGCAATGTCTCATCTGCTCCCTAAAGCTGTCCAATTACTTAGCAAAGCCGAGACCTGGAGGTGGGAGGACCTGGCTCCTGCCTTCTGTCCCTCCTCCTACGGGAGTGAAACTGAGACCCAGAGAGGGACAGCGACTTGCCCAAAGCACCTGCAAGGCTGTGGGAGTGCTAGGACAGCACCCTCCTCCCAAGCCCCTGCCCAGTGCTCTTGGCATACTGCAGGCTGAGTTCTAGATGCTTCTATTAGCTGGTTAACTGGACTCTCCAGAACTATGCAGAAGTGGTCGACCTCCTGGGGCCTACAGGGAGGCCACTGCTGGAGGGGGCCAGGGGTAAGGGAGTGGGAGGTCTTGAGCTGGAGGGGGGGCGTGTGCATCAGGACCGGACCTGGCAGGTGAGGGAGCCATGGCCAAGACCTGAGGAAGCCAGAGGGAGGGAGGAGATTATAACTTCTGTTGGAACTGCTGCGTGGGGAGCCAGGAGCATGTGGCCTTCGTCTTACATAGTGGGGACACAGCCGAGTGCAGGGAGGGGGAGGGCCAGGGGCTCCCAGAGGACGGAGAGGCCCAGGGAGGTAATGGCCAGGAGGCACCAAGCCGAGGCCATCATCTAGTGTCACAGGCCTGGACTGTGGGACTCTGTCCTGTCGGGCCTGTTGGCCCCAGGCCCTCCCAGCTGCAGCGAGCAACTCTTGAAGGCTCTGTGCTCCCTGGACCCCCAGACCTGGAGGAGCAGCCTTGGTCGTTTTGTCGTGGCAGACGGCCTTTGCTTCATCTCCTCCCTGACCCCACGGAGGCAGCTTCTGGGGAGGCCTGTCCTCCCTCAGGGCAGAAGGGCCGAAGCAGGTTCCCAGGGGCAGAGCGTGAACTGGGAATCGCAGAGGCCATGGTGCCTGAGCCCAGCTAATAGGCAGGACCTGGCTTCCATCTTCCCGTGATGGGGAGCTCACTTCCACACAGGCAGTACGGCCCCTGCTGGGGTCCCTCTGTCTCTACTGAGCTCAAGTCTGTCTCTATCGAGCATCCCTCTGGGATCTCATCTTCAACCTGCCGGAAATCATTCACAGGATGCCCCGGAGGAACACCAACACCTCCCGTAGCCGGAGGTCGCGTGCTGGCTGCACCCCTGGTCCCGGGCGTTCATACCGGTGGCCTGCGTTCACTGAGGGCCTCCTGTGTCTCCGGTTGTAAACTCCCCAAATCTGAGAGTCAGAGATTTCCCCTCCATGTCATAGATGAGAACACGGAAGCACAGAGAGGTGAAGCAAGGTGCCCAAGGTCACACAGCCGGTGGGTGAGGAGCAGGATCCCAGCCCGGGATGAGCGGCTCCACCCGCTGTCCCGTTAACCCTGCGCGGGTGACCTAGTGCCCCGGGGAGTGTCCCCTGTCCCCAGTCTCTGCAAGGACCAGGCTCCCAGCTCTAGGATGCCCTGGTCAGCCACCTCTTCCTCCTTCTTCCTTCCCACCTCGCCCCTTCTTCCCCTTCCTCCCCTGCCCCCATTGTCTGTCCCCCCAGCAGAATATCAGCTCCACGAGCAAGTGGTCTCGTCCGCCTCATGTACAGCCCGAGTCTCACCTTCTAGAAGGGAGCCTGCGTGCCGTGGGCGCTGGAGTTTGCTGGTTGACGGGCTCGGCACACCTGGAGGTCGGGGCACCCCGCTCAGCGAAACCACGTGGCGTGGACAAATCATGGAGCTTCCCTGGACCTCAGCTTCTAACTTTTGCAGAATGAGGGAAGAAAACACCACCCTGATGTGAGGGTTTCACTGAAGGCGGCAGCACCCGGCCCAGCCCAGAGCCGACAGCCGCTCAGACTTAGCCCGGGAGTGGCGCGGCCCGGCTCTCCGCTGGGCTTTCAGCCTCCCGCCCACCATGCAGGCATCCACGCACATTTAATTTGATTTAGGGAGGGAAACCATCTCTGTGTTTTGGGTGGCGGTGGCACTAACGATCTATTTCCTGAGCAGCGCTCGGTGCCGAGTTGGCATTAATGTAGAAAAATTAGTATTATCACGACTGCCTTCAGAGCCATCTCCTGCACCAGAGTCCCTGACACGTTAATTAAACTTGATAAATGCTCTTGTCTAAAGATAACTTTTGAACAATGGATCTAGTCACCCACTTAGTTGCATATGAGCTCCGGCAAATTGCCAAGGCGCGCTCGGCGATCCCTGAGGCCGTGGCTGGGAAGGGGTGCTGGGGGGAGGGGGCTCTGCTGTGCTGCTGCAGGGCCCGGCACAGGCCTCCTGGGGACCAGGGAGAGCAGGGGGGTGTCCTGCCCCGGTTCCAAGCAGGAACTCTGCCCCCTTTACTTGCGATGCTTTCACTAGCCCCTTCTCAGCACCCCATCCCATCATCATAGCAACCCATTCCATGATGGGTACCATCGGGGGTGATGGGAGAGCCTGCAGATAGGACTCTTGTCCCGCACTTCCAGTCATCTGCTCTCCTGGGACCCATCCTGGAATGACATCATTTTCTGTGACATTCTGCTCCCCTCTGTCCGCCCCACGCTCCAGTGCTGGAAAAGCCCATGACGTAAGAAACTCCTCCCAGGATCTCAGCAGCAGAACTTGGCCTTCCCAGAGCCCAGCATCGGGGCACCCCGGTCGTGTGGCTCTGTGTAGCGTACCGACTCCATCTAACTATGACCAGTGCAGACATGCCGGGCCATGGGGTGTCCCTGCAGAGTGACTGTGCCACCCCAAAGACCCCCTAGAGGGAGAAAGAGTGATGTTCCAAGGAGCAAGCAGAGAAAGACATGGATGGTTTTCACGAGTCACCAAGGCCCTTGTCTTCCTTGGAGCAGGGCCCCCGCCTTTCTCAGCCCTCTCCTTCTGGAGCAGCCCCCATCGAGGACTCCCTGGCAGGTGGCTGTGGCTTTACCCCTGACCTGACTCAGAGCCCCCATGGTTGCACACTGCCCAGGGTGGCCGGGAGAGGCAAGCGGGTCGAGTTCCAGGCCTATGGTTTACTCATAGCTGTGTGGCTGGAGGCAGAGCCCTTGGCCTCTCTGAGTCTTGGTTCTCAGCCAGCCCTGCTTCCATCATGCAGTGAAGGGCAAGTGTGGCCCGCAGGGGGCATGACCCCTGACCCTCTGCCCAGGCTCCACATGGAGGGGAGATGCGGCTCCAGGAGAAGCAGGCCAGACCCCAGGCAAAGAGCAGGCATTTAATAAAAATCTGTTGAACGAATGAATGAGTGAATGGACAGTTTTGTTGTGTGTCCCTAGGCACGCTCCTTTTCTTCTCTGGGCCTCAGTTTCCCTACCTGTATGGGGCAGGGTAGGGCCAGATCATCGCTAAGCTTCTTCCTCCTCCCTGATGCTGTCCCTCCTCTGGAACACTGAAGATCAAACAAGACCAAGGAAACAGGAACTAACACTTATTAGGCACTGACTATATACCAACCCCACTATACAGGACAAGTGGACCTTGGCAATGAATCTGACAACGTTCTGGCTTTCTAGATTCAGGGTAAGGAACTCCACAGGGTGACTAGTGCAGAAGACATGGGGGCCCTGGGACTATGGGAGCCCAGAGGAAACTCCTGACCCCAGGGAGGAATAAGGGAGGCTGCCCAGGGGCTGAGCTGTGGGTGAAGAAATGACAAAGGGCAGATGTTCCAGCCAACGGACATGTGCAAAGGTCCTGGGGCAGGAGAGGACCTAAGTCCCATTCTGTTGCTGTCATTCTAAGGGGAAGTATAAAGAAGGAGAGTTGAGGCCTGACTGGCAAGCCCGGGCCAGGCACAGAGGCCCCGGGAGCCGCAGGGAGCCATGGATGACCTTCAAATCTGGGAGTGGTATGCTAACACTTACATTTCAGAACAAGCTGGGAAATGTCTCTGTGAAGCCTAGTCTGGAGGCCTGGAGGCTGAAGCCTGGGACATTGTAGAGCCCAGATCTGGGACGGCCCTGGCTTGTTTACAAAGTGTCTTCACGCCCCCAGCTCCTTGTTCTTCTTACCCGTCCCCCGGGGACCTGCACTGCTGCCAGCTAGTCACGGCCCTTCTCTCACAGCCCACCTGTCTCCAGGTACCTCTGCCGTGCCGTCCCACTGTGGGTGGGTGGCCCGCCCACTCTGACCCTGAACGTGGCCCCGGGATGAGGTGAGCAGGGGCCTGTACCGAGCCTGGGACTCCGGAGGCGGCGTGCCTCCCACCTGCTCGTCTACCACGGCCGCGGCCACGAGCCCTGCCCAGCCAGGGAGGGCGAGCACCACGCATCACTGACTGCCCACCACCCACCAGCCATGCTGGCTGAGCCCCGTGGAGACCGCAGGAGCCGCATGGCGGAGCCCGGCCTGGAGGGCTGACCTGTGAGCCCCGGCCAGGGGTTCCCGGCTCGGGGCCAGCTCCCTCCGGGACCCCGTGACCTTCAAGGCCCAGCAGCCTGGGTCTTGCCTGGATTCCAGGGCTCACATCTCAGCCTGGAGCGAGTCCCACCAGGGACGGCACTGCGCTTGGTTGTCCTTGCGGTGGCATTTGCGACATGCGGCAACAAAGCCGATGCGTCCAATTGTCAGGCTCGAAGCTGTTCTTTGTGACTTTGTCTTTTCAGAGACCATCGGTTCAGGTCTATTTTTCCTCCTGGGGAGCAGGGGGGGGGTGGCCTCCGCTAGAGCTGAGAGCCTCCTCCGGCTGGCCAGCCTGCTCGCATTTCCTCTGCTGCTTCCAGGAGCTGTACTGTATAAGGCGAAAGCCAGAAGGCAAGGAACCTGGGTTCGAGTCCCGGGTCTGCTGTTTCCTTGCTCTGCAGCTCCGGGCACGGGGCTTTCCCTCTCTGGCCTGGACTTTGTCATTTGCCATCGAGGGGTTTTGTGGTTGGTATATGAGCCCGGGAAGCCGGCAGTGTAGACCTTGGGCTGGGCCCTGGGGACATGGACAGGAGTCAGGCCTGGTGGGGGAGATGGCCCCCACGTGGGTGGGAGTCCCATAGAGTGGGATCCAGAGCTGGGGGAGGGATTACTCCACGGGGGTGGGGGTCATGAGGCAGGGCTTCCCGGGGGAGGCAACAGGCAGACAGAAAGGGACGACCAGGGGCTCTTCCGAGGGAGGCTTGGAGGAAAGAAATGCAAGGTGAGTTTGGGGCCAGAGGAGTAAATGTGGGGATGGCTTGGCCAGATAGGCAGGAGAGGCCACATGGTACAGGGTGGTGGGAACGGTGTGAGTCCAGGAGGGGTGGAGGGCCAGACATGGGCAGGTGCCGATTTCGGACCTGGCACTTGTCACCTACCTGAATCCCAGTCTCCTCTTCGGAACAGTGGCCTAACAAAGTAGCCCCTTAGGGTCCTCCTGTGAGGGTCCAACAGCACACATCGGTGCTCATTAAAGAGCTATAATCAGGCTTATTGTAACATCCTGTTAATTCTAACAAATGCCTTCCGGGGGTATGTCTGCCAGGGTTCGCTCAGGAAAACAGAAACCACTTACTTTGGGAGGAAGTTTCACACTGGGGCTTCGGGGCTCTCCAGGCCGCTGACGCCTGGGGGCAGAGGAGGGCTCGCAAACACTCGAACTCCCCAGTCCCGAGCCTGTGACCATGCTGCGGGCCGGGCCGAGCCACGGGGACTGGAGGGGCTTGATTTGGTCTTGGGAGGCTCCTGCGGGCTCCAGGTGGCACAAACCCCCACAGCTGTGTTAGCTCAGTCTGAACCTGGGGTCCACTAGGCCCCTGGGCTCCTCAAGGCCCTTTCCAGTCCCACCTCTGAGCCAGGGCTCCTTTTAATTGTACAATAAGACACAGATATAGAAAAAGACACCACATACAAAAACCGTGTAGCTTAATGAGTTATGACAGGAACAATCTCCCAGGTCAAGAGGTAGAACTCGGCCAGTTATCCCAGAAACGCGTCTTCACGACCTGTGCCACAACACTGGGACCCATGTCCATGGAGGGCAGCGACTGCTTGGCTGTGGACTTGCCCACCGGTCGCAGGGGGCTGGCTGCCCGTTCCTGGCGTCGTGGAGGACGCCCCTCTGTCCTCAGTTTCCCTCTTGCTCGGGCTGGTAATGGCGCTCTTGCTCCAGGAAGCATTGATTTACGGGGGCCTACAGAGTGGCGCTCGTCTGGTCCCATTGTGCCGTTTTCATTGTCGTCTGGAATCATTTCCTAGAGAGAGGCGGTCCCTCGTCTACTATCCGGGGAGCAGGCAGTGTCTCCCTATGGGAAAGGCGGGGTAAATGTGGATTCTTTCCCTCTATTTTCCGGGTGTCCGGACAAGTCCGTTCACTGTCATCGTCGGCAGGTGAGCTGGCCGCCTTCCCAGGCTCCCCCCTGAGCCACATAATGAGAATGTCCTCCGGGCAGCGACCGCGTCTGATTTAGCCGTGACCCTGAACCGAGCAGGATGGGCCCCCATACACACTGGGCAGACCTACGGGCCAGAAATCTTACTGAAAACTTTCCAACAGTCAACCTTCCCACCCCAGAGAGAGTGAAACACACGGATTTGGAGCATGTACAAAATGTATAAAATGTGACACGTGTCATACATAAATGACATCCGTTTCAGGGTCAAACAGGCTGGGTCGGGAAGCACGATGCCACTCTCTGAGCACTGGCAGGACGTGTGGCAGGCAGCACGGCTTACAGAGGTGCCCACAAGGACCTCCTGAGGCCACTGGTAAAAATAAGTCACTTTGTGACCAGGCCCTGGTATGTGGGCCCTGGGGGGATGGCTGTGGTGGCAGGGGACTCGGGCCGCGGGCCCCGCTCTGCCCTTGGGCTCTGCGCAGATCTGAGGACCAGCCCAAGTGGGTCCTGACTCCAAGCAGCCCCAATATTGCATCACTTGTCCCACTGTCCCCTCCATCCGGAATGCCAGCTGCACCCCAAGGTTGTCTCCCCTCATTTGGTGCTACCCACCTCTCGAAGAGGCTCCTTCCAGGACCAGCTGGAATGTGCCTTTGGCACAGGAATGCTCTCTGCTCCCTTGGGGATCCTCTCCAGGCTAAGCCCTGCCGGGTTCCCTCTCCAGGGCACAGGCCTGTCCCAGCCTCCTGGGACACAGCAGTGGACAGTGACAAGGTGTGTCTGTCTGGAGAGGGACCTCTGCAGTCATTCTACCGTCAGTCCCCGGTGGACAGGATGGCAGAGCTCACACACCTGCTCTTTGGGAAGTGTCAGGGGTAGAAGTCTGGGAGGCGGCTGCCCCTGGGGGCCAGCCTGGCCTGTCACTCCCCGCTGTGTGACCCTGGATGGGTCACTCGGCTTCTCCGAGCATCCCTGTCAGAAATGTGTTCTTCCACCATGCACAAAGGGTGATGGGCACTGACCAGAACGGTCTTGTCAACTGTGAAGGGCTTTCCCCCTGTGCCTTCCCAGGCTCTGGGCTCTAGGTGGGGGGCATAGTGGGCACAGGGACGTGGAGCCTGATCTGTTTCAGCAGCTCGTTCCCCCGCTATCAGGCCGGGGCCAGGCGGCCTCTCTAGCCTCCTGCTAGCGTCTGGGCATTGTCCCTGTCCATGGAGAGCCGTGGCTGGGATGGGACGTGGGAGGGAGTGGGAGTGCTGAGTCCCATCCTGTTTGTGGCTGGCGTGTGATTGTTCGCTGCTCCCTGAGCACTGGCTGCTTGCTGGGCTCAGGACCCAGGCGCTGGGGAAGTGGGCGCCATGGCAGGAGGGGAAGCTCTCTAAGGTCCCCCCTGTACGCCCCCGCAGCCATGCCCCAGGGTGAGCCTCTGCGCCGCGGCCCCCGGCTAGACACACGGTTGGGGGCACGGCCTCCATGGAGGGTGGTCTCAGATGTGCCCAGTGCTTACTTGGGGCTGCCAGTGAGCTTCCCAGTGAGGCCACACGCCCCCTCCCCGGGACACTGCTTCCTGAGACAGCTTTGCTGTGTGCCATCTGCAGACGCTATGGAGACGCCTTTGGGTCTCCTGATCCCTGGAGGTGGGGCCCCTCACGGAGAAGGGGGTTTGAAGTTCAAGGCTGGGAGCACTCAGGGCCTTGGCCACTGGATGGGAGGCTCTGGGTTTGAAGCCAAGACTGTAGACCCCCCACCCAGTGCTCCTTGGGCCCCCCTGTCAGTGTCACCTCCAGCTCCAGACCCTGCGGTTGCATCATGGGAAAGTGCCCTGACTCTGGGTGGGGAGAGGCCTGCATCCAAATCCTGGTGCCACTCTTACAGCCGTGTGGCCACAGGCCCACAGTGTGAACGGTGACAGTGGGAGCTGGCCCTTGCTTAGCGTGCCCTACCTGCCCGGCCCAGGGCCAAGCTCTCCAGGGGAATCACTGTACTCCATCCTCCTAATATCCCAGAAGGGGGTACCATTGGTTTCCCCATTTAACAGATGAGGGCCCTGAGGCCCAGAAAGGGCATGACATTTGCTGAAGGTCGACAGCCAATATGGGGCAGAGGTGGGATTTGATCCCAGGCAGGCTGGCTGTGGGCCAGACCTTGGAAGGACATTGCAGGATGGCGGAGACGAGGTCTTGCCATCTGTAAAACATGCAGGGTGATGGCAACGGGTCTGTGACGGGAGGCTGCGGGAGGGTTGGGCCCGGTCGTGTGGTGGGATCTTAGAGGACGTGGCACTCTCTTCTGCTTCCCGGGGCCTGCCCAGCTCCCAGCAGCTGACATCTGCCGACGCGGGAGGGAGGGAGCCAAGGGGCCACCCAGCACGCCATGGCCAGCTGCCCGTGGCCAGCTGCCCGTGGCCGGGGGCATCTTTGACAGGGGATGGCACCTGGCAGATCTGGTGTTCCTAGATCGCCACAGCTCCTGAGGCTCTGGCGTCAGGGTCCAGACCCTCTCTGCACCTCCCCATCTCCCCCCACTCCTGCAAACCTGCTTTCATCGCCCTTTCTCCCCTGATGAGGCTTTGGAATGAGCTGCTATTTTTAGTGGCTGCAATCAGGCCGCACCACGCCTGGCTATTGTTAGCATCTCGGCCGACGCTCAGGAACGTTGCCTCCTTGGGAAACGGGTGAGATCATCGGCTCAGAGGTCTGAGGTCAATGTTCTGTGCAGCTCAGCAAAGTGCAGGCCCTCCCCTCGCAGCCCCCACCCCGGGCTTGGACAGGGGCAGCTCTGAGTTCGAGATAGAATGGGGGTGGGGAGCAGACTGGATGCCATGCCGGGCTCAGGTGCGCCATTACTGCTGCCCAGGAACTGCCCCTGGCTCTGGGGCCAGCACCACGTTTTCTTTGGGGAAATCAGCCCCCCCCCAGCCCCCCAGTGCTGGCTGATCCCAGTCCTACTCTGGTGTCATCAGAGTGGGCAGACGACCCAGGCTAGCCAGTCACACACTCCATTCCCTCCAGGTTCAGTGGTTGACTCAGGATGTGAAAATATCCCTTTTTCGCCATGAACAGAACCTGTTTTGTTGAGGTGTCGATGAACCCACCCACCAGGAGATGTTACGGGGCTCCCTTGCAGCTAGGAGCGGCCATGTGATGTAAGAGGAAGAGAATCAGCTTGCATTTCTATCCAAGGGGGTATTCTCAGTCTGCCTGGGATGTGGATTTGATGCCCAGAGCAGGAGCAGCCATGTTGCAACCATGAGGATAAAAGCTGAACCACTGACGGCAGAACAGAAGAAAGGCTGGGCCTCCTGGGAAAGAGGCAGTGGTGTAGACACATATGTGTACACTTGTCTCTTCTTGAAAGGTCAGTAAATGATGGTAAAGGTCACCTGAAAGGCATCAGTCTCAAGTACCAAGGGAAAAGGAGCGGAAACCAAAGCAGTGTTTTGGAAGCTGGAGAACTTGTGAGCGAGCTGTGGCAGGGCTGAGCAGGCTGGAACGCAGCTGTCAGCGTGGAAAGCTGAGGAACAAAAAAACAAACACAAAAACCGAAAACAAACAAACAAAAAAACCCTCAGAAATTGGTGGCACCAAGTACTTCCAGAAGTGGGAGAGCAGGAGGATTATTTGAAGCAAGAGAGGTTAGTCTCCCTCCTCTGCTCGCTTGTCTGAGTGATTGCCTTGTGCTGAGCCCAGCAGAAAACCTGAGGTTTATTTTCAAAAGAGGACTGTCTTTGTTCCTCCAAGCTGCTATCGCAAAATACCCAGCCTGAGTGGCTTCTAAACAGCAGAAATTTATTTCTCACGGTTCTGGAAGCTGGAGGTCCCAGATCAAAGCTTGCGCATGGTCGTGCTCTGGTGAGAGCTCTCTCCCTGGTCCACGGCCAGCACCTGCTCACTGTGTCCTCACATGGTGCGACAAGGGAGCCCTCTGGGGTCTCCTTTCCAAGGGCACTGATGCCATTCATAAGGGTAGGACGACGTGGGAGGGAGGGAGGGAGCATCTCCCAAAAGCTCCACTTCCAATGACCATCCCATCGGACATTAGGATGCCAACATAGGAATTTGGGGGAGACACAAATTTTCAGACCATAGCCAGGGTAAAGCACTGGGAGTACCAGGGACACATGAAGATGGGGGACCAACAGCGGGAGATCACACTCGGTATTATGATCTATTGCCTTATTCCTCCTTGCACCTGCTAAAAAACCGGCTGCCAGACCTTGTCTTCACAAGAGCAAGAGGTCAGAGATCATTTCAGGGAAACTGAACTTTCCGAGTGAAAAGATTCAACCCTCTGACCCTGCATGGTCCCCAAGGAAATGGCCCATCCGGTGAAGACCCCACTAGGCAAACACCAGCGCTTCCAATTAGCTTTTCCTTTTTTCCAAAATGAGAGGCAGCGCACAGACCTCAAAAGCGCAGTTTGATGAGTTTTGACCACTGTATACGCCCGTGTACCGCACACCTGTCTGGAGGTGTCAGACATTTCCATCAGCCGGGACAGCCTCTCATCAGCCCCGTCAAGTCTGGTCCCGTTCCTGGCACCTGCCCAGGCGGACCCTGTTCTGATTTCCGCCGCCATCGGAACTTCTGTTGGCTGCTGGAGTTCACATACACGGAACCCCGCAGCGTATGCTTGCCGGTGTCAGGCTTCTCCCCCGCAGCACGACGCCTGGGGGGCTCCACGTTACCTCGTGGGTCTGTAGTTTGCTTCTCTTATGGCTGCATAGTTTTCTACTGTTTAGATATAATGTGCTTGAGTTTATCCTTTCTCCAGTTGGTGGGCATTTGGGATGTTGACAATTTGTGGCAATTACAGACAAAACTGCGAGGAACGTTTTCGTACAAGTTTTCCTGCAGACACATGCTTTCATCTCAGAGTTGGACATGAGAAAGAAGCAGAACGGCGTGGTCACGGGTGGGCGTGCTCGTGAGAAATGGCCACGCAGATTCTCGACAATGCGCTGCAAGGAACGGGAGATCCTTGCACGAGAACAAGGTGCCGTTGGACAGGGATGTGCAGAGACGTAGGACAGTTCTGGGGAAATAAGTGTATTGCAGCAGGAATTTAAACCCCTGTACAAGAGCTGGGCTTTTTACGTCCCAATCCTCTAGGAAGCAGAGTAGAAAAGATGGAAAGTAAGAAAGGTAAGGAAACTGGAGAGGAGTCAAGGAAGCAAATGTCCCGAGACTGAAGTTCAATGAGGAGAGAACAGGGAAGACAGAGGGAAGACATCACTCATGAAACAAGCAAAAATGTTCTACTTGCCCAGGAAAATTAATGAGAATGGACTGACACCAAAACATATTACCTTCACCCTTCAGAATGCTAGAGACAAAAAAACCAGTCTGGAAGCGGGACAGAGCTACAGGGAAAGGATCAGGATTGAGAAAGTCTTCAGCTTGTCAAGACCAACTTTGAGAGCAAAATGACCACAGAGTGATATCTGTGGGTCCCAGCACCCAGCGTGCTGAGCACCATCCTCTCGTGAGCTCAGTACCAGAATGCCCTTCCCGTGGGGTTTCCTTGGAGCTGGCTACGGGAGGGTAGCCCGTGGGACTTGCAGGCAGAGGAGAGCAGCAGCCATTTCTCTCTCAAAGTCTCTGCGGACGGAAATGCAGATGGAAACGCAGACATGCCCAGTGGACGCCAGCTTGTTTTCTGTCTTCTTCACGCATGAGCCTCTTTTCCCTCATGGACCCACTTACAGCACAAGGCCCAGCCCTGGAGGTCACAGACTTCTCCCAGACCTCCCCTTCAGTCCCTCCAGTTTGCTCCCATGTGGATGGCTAAGTGCTGTTTGCTCCTGAGACTCTGGGCCTGCCCACGTACGTCCTGCCCCAGGACATTGGTCAGTGCCTCCTCTATGACACTCCCCACTTCCTCTGGACCTTCACTTCCCAGCTTCTCCCCAGACTGCAAGGTTGAATTTCTATAATAAATCCCCATAACACCACGGTAGCTCTGCTTCCCTGGACACTCACTGTTGGGTACAGTTCTGGCATCCAAAATTGGTTCCAGAAATGTACGTGCAGAGATCTGGAATTGGTTTTCTGATCTGTCCAGATTTAAAGGCATTAATGACCCCATCACTCACTAATGATAAAGAGGAGACCTCTCCCCCATTGTATATGTCAACAAAAAGGTTACTTGAATGATGACCTAGAGTCCCCTGGATCAGGCATCCGTGGAAAACAAGGCTTTGAGTGACCAACCAATCTCACCATGCACACAAAAGGGCAACTTTGTGACTGATCAATGTGTTAATGAACTTGGTTGTCGCCATCATTTCATGATCGATAGGTATCAAATTATCACGCTGTACATCTTAAATAAACCCAATTTTACTTGTCAGTTACACCTCAATAAAGCTGAAATGAAAGATCATTTTATGTGCTGTTTCTGCACCATTGGGCTCTGCTGGTCGAAGGGTATCCGATTCCAAGAGAGGACTGCTTTCCCCAGCAGCCCGGCAAAGGTTGGCAGGAGAAAGCAAAGCAGAAGCCATTCCTCTCTGAGCCTTTCCAGTTAGACACGGTGACCACAGGTGCAAAGGGGTCCGGTGGGTCCCAGCTTGTCCTCATTCTCCCTTGCCCTACGTTTTGCTTGTCCTCTGTCACTGAGCCTGCAGACCAGCCATGGCCCAGGTCCCCCTGCAGGGGCAGTGGTTCCTTGCAGGCAGCGGCTGACCATGGAGCTCTCCAGCAGCTCTCCCTGGGTGCTCCTACCACGGTGGCTACCTGTGTGTGGCTCTGGAGATCCCCCTAGCTCCGGCCCACTGATTCTTTATTTGTCCCAACCTCCCTCTTCTCCAGTGCCACTGTCCCAGCCCTTCCTCCTCAGTGCAAGACTCAGTTCTTGGGTGGGAGCGCCCTTACCCACAACTCTCACCATGGCTTCTCTTCCTCCATCAAATCTGTCTAATATACCTAGCCAAACTATCCATCAAGTATGATGGTAACACCTTTCCAGTTGTGCAGCATGGCAAATGTCTATCTCCTACGGGCTCTTCCTCATGAATCGACAGAAGGCCATGCTCCGTCACTCCAAATAAGAGAGAAATATCCAAATAGAAGGACGATCTGGGATACAGGAGATAGAGGACCCAAGACAGCAAAGAGGAAAAGGAGAGTCCAGGACACCAGGTCTGCACCAAGGCATTGTGGACTAATGGACCAGACATGAGCCCAGTGGAAGGCTCCAGGACAGAGCCTGTGGGGTGTAGACATTATCAGTAGGGAGTTTATGGCTACATTGGTAATAAGAACTTAGAAACTGACCAAGAACTAAACAAGTGCATCAATCAATATTAACTTTAGGAAGGGGCACCTGAGTGGCTCACTCTGTTGAGCATCTGACTCCTGATCTCAGCTCAGGTCTTGATCTCAGGGTTGTGAGTTCAAGCATTGCATTGGGCTCCATGCTCGGTGTGGAGTTGTTATAAAAACATATTCACTTTAGGAAAACAAAATTTGGGTAGGGAAGGCAACATAAGTACAGTGCACTCTGCAGCTGGCCGTCCATAGCATTTCATGGGCATTGTTATGGAAACACTCATTGTTGATTCCACCAAATCATGAAATAGCCGTTAACAGGAGTATGAGGGTTGTGTGTGGTTTGTGGGGGTGAAAGACAGTTCTATCCCCATCTGTCATAGCGGGCAGCCCAGAGATAATGCCCAAAACTAAAAACCAAAAGGAAGCCCTCAACCCCCCAAATCATCAAAACAAGCAGGTTATTTAGAGATACGATAAAGACCAAAATAATAATCACAAACAGTTGAAATCGCTTGCCCTAGGGAAGGGGGACAGAAAGGGGTGGGAAATGGGGGCTGTCTGTTGTTTTGGGGAAGTAGATGATTGAACTATTTGACTCTTGAAATTTCATGCAAATGTGACAGGTAACGAACAAGGAATTTGACAAATTCCAGCAACAGCATCGGCTGTAGATTGACTCTGAATCCTTGTTACTTCAGAAAAATATACCACTGGGGTGCCCGGCTGGCTCAGTCGGAGGAGGAGCACGTGTCTGGTGAGTCTTGATCTGGGGGTCATGAGTTCGAGTCCCACATTGGGTGTAGAGTTGACTTAAATAAATGGAAGGTGGAGGAGGAAAAAGGGGGAGGAGGAAAAAGGAGGAGGAGGAGGAAGCGGAGGAGGAAGAGGAGGAGACACCTTTCCCTTGCTTGAGCACCGCCTGCCAGGGTTCCGGCAGATGCTTCTGGATAGCTACAGCAGAAGTTTTCGTGACTGACCCCCGCGGCCCCCACGCATGCACGCTCTTCTCTGTGAGAGGCACGTGGCTGGCCGGGCAGCCCCACACTCGCTCCCCTCAGCCCACCGGCTGCTTCAAACGCCCACTCATCCCGTGCTTGCTTCCAAACCTTCTCATGCCAGTTGTCCTCGCCACTGCCGAATGACCCAACGTGAGTGGGGAGAGCGAGTTTGTTTCTCTGAAAAAAGAAATCACAGTAGTCAAAGACTCGGTAAAGGAAACAACACGAAAATTGTGTGGCTGGAGAGTAGGGAGGGCATTTAAAACCCAGAAGATTCTGCGTGTTGACTGCTGTGGGTCTATCTTTGTCTTTCCTTTGGGGAGAAACCAAAGCTGGAAGCAGCTGCTGATGCCCCAGGAGTTAGGCTCCTGCAGGAGACACTCCAAGACGTGCCAATCATCGCTGAAGGAAAGTCCCCACATCAAAAGAACATATGATCAGTGACTGTCAATTTGAAAGAAGATGTCCAAGGCACGTGTGTGTTATTTTCTTTAAGAAATGGAGGTATGAGTCATACAACATACCACTAACCATTTCGAGGTATGGAACCGGGAGGCCTTCAGTGTATTTGCAATGTTGTGCAATAATCACCAACATTCCCGCACCCCAGGAGGCTATGCCTATCATTAAAAATGGCTCTGCGCTTGACAAGCCCTTCTAGAGTGACAGACAAACATCTTATCCTGATGGTGTCGGTGGGAGGGTTGGGTGCCGCAGAGGGAGGCTTTGGGGTTTATGTGCAGAGGGAGGGTTTGGTGTTCTAGCTGCCGCCAGGCCCTCGGGTGGCGCATCTTCTGAAGCAGGAAGCCCCCAGACACAGGGATGCAGAGCTGGGAGTGGGGAGAGATAGAGGCTGTCAGCATCCCGAGAGCATCTCGATCAATCTGCGCTTCTGCCGGACCTTTTAGGAGCCAATAGGGTCTCTGCTTTACTTTTCATGTGAGCTGGGCTTTCTGACCTGACCTGTAATAGACAAGCCCATTGCATCCTTGACTAGGCGCGTAGTCCCTGATCCCTCGTTCACTGACCTAGACAGGGAGGATCAAAGACAAGAGGTCCAGCAGCCGGTCTCCTCTGCTTCCTCCTGCTCCCGGGGGTCTCTGTGACCCTCAGATGGGAGGCAAGTAGGGGTGGAGTGAGCCAGACTCTCACTGCAACTGTCCCCTTTGACCATCTCTGCTACTGTCCTTCGTGTGCCCAAGCCCTTTGGTGAGAGAGCCTGCAGGCCCCCATCGTGGGCTGGGATGTTTGCACAGCCCTCTCTTGGCCTCGCAGCGGGGAGGGGTGCTGCTAGTGCCACGACAAGACACCTCCCACTCCGAAGTTTTGTTCTCTCTCTGAGTGGGACATTGGATTTTCTCTATAAACTCACAAGGCAGCTCAGCCTCACGACTCCAGACCCACCTGCCTCTCTATGACCTTGAGCAAGTTTAATAACCTCTCTTGGCGCCACTTCCCAGATGTGTAATGGTTGGACGAGACCGGCTCCGTCCATCAGAAATGTAAGTTGAGTCACGTCTGAAGTTTAAAATTTCCTGGTAACCACACTGAAAACGTAAAACAAACAAACAAACAACCCCCCCCCCGCCGCCAAAAAACCTAGGTGAAGTATTTTAAGAGTAAATTTTGTTTAATTCAATATATCTGACACGTTTTTACAACATGTAATCCATGTGAGTAATTAACAAGCTATCTTGAACTTTTTTTTTTTTCCCCTTCCAGGGCTTCAGAATATGATTGTACATTTTATACTTGAGGGACATCTCCATTTAGAGTGGCCACATCTCCGGTGACAAGAGCCACAAGCATCTAGTAGGGGACATCGTTGAACTTTCCAAATCTATGCTTCAAGCAACAGGAACCGTTTTTCGAGTGAGACTTTGTTCCGGGTCCCATCACATAAGTAGATGAAGGGAGGTTTCTCTGGGCGTTTCAGGGTCTTCTTCCACCTTTTCGCTCCCCCAGGACCCCCCTCTGCCCCCAGACGCCATGAGACTCCTGGTCCCACACAGGGGTTTCTAGGAAAGCCATTTGGAAATTGCCACCGACCTCAAGGGTCCTGATTACTGAGGTCTTAGCTGGTCGCGATGTGCAGAGAAAGATGGTGATTTTCCCCTCCCAAGCGCCTCGCTGCTGACCGAGGGCACTGGAAACCCGCTGTCACAGGCAACGCTGCAGGAGAAAATACGTTCTCAAGTCTCAGTTAAGTCTCTAACAATTCATGGAATTTCTTCCTCAGGAGAAGTTTGGTGCGAGCTCTTAGCTCTCCCAAGCGATGTCCTCCATACCATGATCTGGGACCCAGGGCCCTGCCATCCTCCCCCCTCTGCCCCCCCCAAATGTGCTGGAAGGCGACCCCAGCTCAGGGCAGATGGGGTGGGGGCACGATCTTCCTGGGAGCCCAGGAGGAAGGAAGGGTGCTTTCCAATGAGCAGACTCCCTCCTACTTCAGGACCCGTGCTGGCTGTCTCCATGGCTAGAAATGTGTTTTCTCCCCCTTTCCTCCCAGTTAAGTTCTGGTGATCTCGGACCTCATGTCCCTTCCTTAGGGAGGACAGAGAAAAGCCACTGCAGGGCCTGGGCTGGGGCACCAGGGGGCTCGATCCCGCAGGCCAGCCACTCATCCCTCCACCGGTGACCAGTGGGAAGCCAGGGGAGGGTTTTGGACGGGATTTGCATTTGAAAATGACCTCTTTCAGCTGCCTGGTAGATGGAGGCTGATAATGACGCTTCTATTTTTAAGAAAGGCCGACTCCCTTGGTGGCGCCCCAAGGAAAGGGCAGCCCTGCATGATGCCAACTTTGATGAATTATCTCGACTCCATTGAGATATTCCACCAGTGTTCCATGGTAAGAGGCTTATAAATTATTCAGCCTCACAGCTGTCTGGGCAGAGGGCCCCCCAGCTGGTCCCTAATGAACTGTAGCTCAACCAAGAGTTCGAGCCCCACTGCGTCCAAAACCAAAGCTCTCCTTCATATCCACGGACCTTGATGAGTGCTGACTGTGGCAGCCCAGGCCCCGCATTGGCCACTGGGGCCACAGAGACGAGCCAGACACAATCTTGAACTATCCCAAGGGTGGGGAGACAGACACCCAGACAGGAGAAGGCGGGGTGATTCTCAGGACAAGGGGCTGTGGGAGCCCGGGTCTGGAATAGCAGCCTGGAGTGACAGGAGAGGTTATGTCTGAGCTGGGTTTTAAAGGATGTGTAGGAGTTCACCAAGTGGATGAGATGGTGGAAAAACATCCTTGCCTCTGGAAGGTTCTGAGAGCACAGGGCATGGGTGTGGGCCACACGGGATATGCAGCTGGAGGTATAAGCAGGGCAAGGTTGGGCCAGTACGTTTGGGCTCTGCCCTCGAGTCCTGTTGCGAGGATTTAAGCAGGGGAGGGACACAAATCTGTAATTTACAGAATTGATCGCTCAACGTGTGCCTGAGCGACCAGAGGCTGGATTCAGGGATAGATAGAAAAGATGCAGGCCTGCCCTCGGGGAGCTCCCAGGCTGGTGGAAGACACCCGAGTGGTCTGCGTACCCCAGGAGGGAGGGAACATCGCCCCGTGTGCAGGTGAAGAACTCCTGGCACAGAGAGGGGAAGGATTTGCCGAGACCCCCCTGAGGCTCTGATGACCCCCACAACTGGGTTCACACCCTGTGTCGTCCCCTCCCTCTCTAGGGCCGGTCTGTGTGGTCAGCAGCCTGTATGTGTCCTCTGAGATTAGGGTACAAAAGACTCTGCATATTGGGTCTTGGCCGTTCTCTCTCTTGGATGACTTGTTCTGGGGAAACCCGCTGCCACTGTGTACGCAGCCCTGTAGAGAAGGTCACGTGATGAGGCCTCGGCTCCTGCAGACAGCCACGTGAATGAGTTTGAAAGAAGACCCCGGCCCGTCCCAACCTTCAGGTGGTGGAGGTCGGCTCGACCGCAGCCTCACAGAGACCTGCGTCAGGACCCCCAGCTAAGCCACTGCTGGATTCCGGACCGTGATACCCAGCGTGAGGGAACACACGTCTGCTGGGTTTGGCTGCAGACTGTTGGGTGATTCTCGATGAGCCGCAGCTCGCTGAGGCACAGGGCTCTGCAGTGGTTGATCTGGGCTGCAGGGTCCTAACTCCTGGCGTGTGTTCCTGCTGCTCAGTCCTCTACTGTTTTGTGCCCTTGTCTGGTCCCTCCTCCCCAAATCTGCCACGTGGATGCTGATTTCCTCGCTAGTGACAGGCGCCTGGGGCTGGGGGTGGACGTACTCAGCAGCTGTGGGCCTGCCCAGAACACACGTGAGTTGCCTGGTCAGGTGCTGTCTGTAACAGAGACCCCCTTACCCTGGTCTGGCTCACAGCCTCACCCCTGCCAGAACCCTGAAGGTGCACCATCTTTAGCCAGCACCCCTCTTCGCATCCCAGACTGTGACTGCAGGAGGGCAGGGGTGTGTCTGCCTCAGGATGGCCAGGCCCCCAGCACCAGGAACAGTGCCTGGCACGGAGTGGGCGCTGTACAGACTGTTGGGAGGATGGTACCTCTGTGAGGGCTTCTGGTTCCATGGCACGAGCGCATTCCTGGCAGGCTCTCCGTGCATGGGCCTGGCTTTCAGTGCTGACGGCTCTCCCACTGCCCCAGCTCACGCTTCAGGGGCCACAGCTCAGGTCTGCTGCCTGGTCTGCTGGCCCAGAGAGGGAGGCAACGGGGGCAGCAGCATCTTGACCCAGACCGTGTGGGCTGGAGTTGGTAGGAGCCAGTCTGAGTCACTGTGTGGGTCTGAGGCCCCTGCTCTCCCAGCCACGGTGTCCAGATCTCAGGGGCCTCTGTGTCGGAGACCTGTTCTCATGTCCTTAGAGCCTCCTAGCTCTGTCCCCGCCAGCCTCTAGTCCCAGTGGGTGAACCGTCCTTAGAGCCTCCTAGCTCTGTCCCCGCCAGCCTCTAGTCCCAGTGGGTGAACCTGGTCAAGTGAATGTCCTTCTATGCCACCTACTTGGGTCCGGCCTGGGCTGGACATGCCAGAGACAGAGGGATGGCTTGGGCCAGGCTGGTCCTCAAGGAGCTTGGGGAATAGGGAGGAGCCAGATCCCACGTGCTCAGGGTCAAGGAGCAGGATGCCCGAGGCCGGCAGAGCCAGAGATGCTGCTGGCCCAGCACCTGGAGGTTGCAGGAGGGGACATTTCTGGCGGGTGTGAGGACAAGTGGAATGTCACCAGGGAGAGAGCAGAGGGGATCATGGGCTGGGTGCGTTGGCAGAATCCACAAAGCTCAGTGGGAGCCATTTGGGCTGGGCAGGCCTGACCTTCCCCCACGTCCTGTCCTCTCCGCAAATGTTCTCTTGGTTTCTTCCTGGGCGATGGCTCCCTTGATGGCCTAAAGCCCTTTCGGCATGCTGAAGATGGCCGTCGCCCATCACCACCTGCATACTGAGCCCTTCCCTGTCTGCCTGCCCACATCTCCAACCGGATGGCCCCCAGGCCTCTCAAACACAAGAGCTCTGGAGCAGAGCTCATGATAGGAAGGGCAGGAGAAGGTCCTGAGGAAGAACAGGGACCCCAGAGTCAGGGTGCCATTTTCATTTAGGTTCTGTTCCTCCCTAATTGTGTGACCTCAGGCAAGTTACTCAACCTCTCTGTGCAAACTGAGGACATGTCGAGAAGTCAGGGGCCAGGAGACCTGGGAACAGGTGGGCCAGTTGGAGTGCAGAGGCCAGGTGTGGGGGGGTGAGCAGGGCGGGACTGAGCCCGTGACATTTCTGGGTGGTGATGGGTGACAGCTGCTTCATCTGGGGGTGCCAGGCAGCCTCCCATCACATCTGCACAGCAGCCATGAGGAGGGTGCCGTGCAGCCCATCTTACAGATGAGTGAACCGAGACCCAGAGAGGTGAAATCACTCGTCCAAGTTCATGTGGCCCATCAGGGGCACGGTGGTGATTCTAGCCCTGATGCTACGGCCCGTGCTGCTGACCAGGGAGCTGCCCTGGACCCAGGATTCCAGGGCTGCTCGGACCAGTCAAGCTCACCTGCCTTGTTCGTGGGCACGAGGGTTCTGCCCCAATCTGCTCGGGCTTGGAGCGGGATCGAAGGCTCCGGGCGTCTGTCTAGGGAAGTCTGAGCCTGTGAGGGTTCTGGGGCTGGAGGCATAGCCCTGGGGGGTGGAGCTGACATGAGGAATGTGAGGCGCCCACTCACGGGAGCCGGGCACGGGGAAGAGGCTGCGGCTGGCTCTGTGCCAGGGTGGGGGAAGGGCTGGCACTCGGGCTTCTGCCAGGAGGCCAATGCCAGGGAGAGCCAAAGCAGAGCCCTACTGGGTCCCCCTCCCCGCCTCCCTGTCTGCACCCAGAGCGGCCAGCCCCTTGCTCAGCGGCCATTCTCGGGGGTCTGCAGCGAGGGGGTCGGCCTTGGCATCCCCCCACCCTCAGGGGATGCTGAGGCTCTCTCCAAAGTGAAATGTTTGAACCTCAGTCTGTGTTCTTGGGCCACAAAGGATCTGAGGTTAATGGAGCCTCTTTGTTTCCAAGCTGACCTGGTTTTTGTGGAAAATCCTTCTGAGGCTGCTCTGACGGCTGGCATTTCCTGGCAGACTGCAGGACAAGATTTCCTCTGCTCTGGCTGGTGAGGCCGGCGCCCAGGACCATGCAGGATGCCCACTCCCCCAGGCAAACCAGCTATGCCATCTATGAGCACCCACTGTGTGTCAAGCCCTGGCTGGATCTGGTGGGGGGACACATAAATAGCTCATGCCTACCCTAGCTCTGGTACCCCACCACCCCTGGCTTCCTGGAAACCACACCCTCAGCCTAAAACAAGCCGGAGAGACACCCTCCTGGCCTGTGGGTCCCTCGTATCAACACCATGCTTGTTTCTTCTCGTTTGCCTTTAAACCTGTCCCTGCTTCTCAGATGGTTCCTCCACGGTGCCTTCTGTTAACAAATATTGTCCTGACGCTGGAACTGTGAGGTTTTTCTTCCTGACCAGGCCAAGTCCTACTCATCCCTCAAAGCCCACAGATGCGCCCTCCTTTATGAAGCCTTTCCCGTACTTCCTCACCCCTGGGGCTGTCCAAACAGTTCAGGGGAGTGAATCAGCTGCTGTGACATTGGCTATCACCAGATGAGTTTCCACTGTCTTTCGGACACAGTTCCAAGCACTGTCCATGGGGCCGGGGCATGAACAGGTGATACCAAACAAAGACCCAGAAGGTAAGACCACTGGCCATCTTCACTTACGGGGACACAGGATCCTTGGCGGACACACATGCAGACTCAAAGGGTAACCATACGTTGTACTTAAGGTTGTGGCAGAGGGGGACTCAGGAAAGAGAGAGGAACCCTGAGAAGCTTCCTAACACTGTCGGGGGGGCAGTGCCGTTTGGCAGTTAGGGGTGATCCTGATGTAGAAGAAATAAAATTAATTTCATATTAAAGCATAGGATGTCGGTTCTATTCCTTCCTTCTGTCCATTTCTGTGTTCATTCCCCACACGGCCATCCATCCGCCTACCCATCCATTCACACACCCCCCTACCAATCCATCCATCCATCCATCCATCCATCCATCCATCCATCCATTTATCCATCCATCCATCTATCCACCATCCATCCATCCATCCAACCATCCATCCGTCACCCATCCATCCATCCATCCAACCATCCATCCATCCATTTATCTATCCATCCATCTATCCACCCATCCATCATCCATCCATCCATCCATCCATCCAACCAACCATTCATCCAACCATTCATTCATCCATCCAATCATCCATCCATCCATTTATCCATCGATCCACCCATCCATCATCCATCCGTCCAGCCATCCATCCATCCAACCATATATCCATCCATCCATCCATCCATCCATCCATCATCAATCCCTCCATCCATCCATCCATCATCCATCCATCAACCTCTCCATCCATCCTCTACCCATCCACCTATCCACCCATCTGTCATCCACCCATCTGTCATCCATCCATCCACCCATCACCAATCCATCCATGCATCCATCTATCCTCCATCCACCCATCCAAACATCTACCCATCCCGCCCTCCCTCCCTCCCTGCCACCCTCCCTCCCTCTCTCCCTTTAATGCTTATATTCACTCTGACATACATAAGGTTGCTAGGCAAAGGCAAACCCAGTCCCTGGCCTTGACCCTTTCGTGGATCTCTAGCCCTAGAACTGTGTGCTGACTTTCCTTGATCTTTGTTGCCTCACTGGTGGGAGAGCAGAGGTGATGACAGGCAACAACCATGCAGTGTGGACACTGGGTTGGACAGACGGAAGAAGGACAGGGCTGTGGAAGCTCGGGGCCAGGCCTGGAGGTCATGCGGGATCAAGAGGAGACACATGAGATGAATCTAGAAGTATCTGAAAGAGGTACAGCCAGGGAAGGGGTAGAGAGGACCACGGGGAGTTGAGTCAAGCTGGGTTGGGGCCACGTATGTCGTGTGGAGGCTGGAGGGGTCCCAGGTGCCAGATCTGGGCCAGCCTAGGGGGCCGGGGTGCAGGAGGAGGGGCAGCTCTGGGGCAGCTCGGCTTGGCAGGGCCAGGATCTGGCTGGATTTAACATGGTGAACCTTTACTCGGGCCCTTGTGCGGGCTGAGGTCAGGGAAGAAGTGAGCACGTCCAGAAAGGGAGCTAAACACACCCATTTCCTTGTCTGTCTGAGAGTGCCATGTGGGTCGATGCCGAGAAATGGTGGTTCTGCGGCTGTGCCCTGCCCCTCCTGGTGGGTTCTCTGCCCCGGTGCCTCCTCCCCTGCCCTGGGTTCCCTGCTGCGAGGACTCCCACTCAAATTGACCCTTGTTCCCAGGGAGTTCCCTTCTCACGTCACAGTTGGCTGAACCCAACAAAGGCCCCAGGATCACGGGCATCCCTTTGCAGAGAAGAAGGAGGGAGCATGAGGTAGGTCGGAACACACAAGCTTCCAGAAGGACTGGCTGAGATGGGCCGGGGCAGAGGGGAAGAAGGGCTGTCAGAGGGCAGAGGGCTCTGGTCTCGCTGTGGTCATCTCAGAGAGGGTGGCCAAGTGTCCTGCCTTACAAACCAGGCTTCCTGAGACTTGAATCACCCCAGGAGAGTGACTTTACCTCTCTGTGCCTCCATTGCTACATCTGTAATGTCTGGATGGTGTCTGCACACTGGAAGTGTTCCACTGAAGATAACTTTGGCATCATTGTCATTACTCTCCAGGGGACAGTCCTGCTTGGTTGGGGCAGCTTGGATGGCTGTGCTTAGGAGTTGGGATGGCCCATGGTTGCTCAGTTATGAGAGCACCTCCCTTGGGGATGTGATGCCTCGTCCCTTCCTTCCCCATGGCTTCCTTCCCTCCACAAGCATTCTGACGTTCTGCCCAGGATCTGCAGAGATGAACCAGGCTGGATGCTGCTGGGCAGGAGGGACAACAAGGTGAATACAGAAGGTTGAAGGGCGGGAACACCAATCTCCTGGGAATTCATGGATGCTTCTCCAGAAGACAGCGGGTTGGACCTGAGCCATAGGGCTGAGAAGGTTGGGCTGGAGGATGAGTAGAGAGAACAACAGCATGTGCAAAGGCACTGTGGCATGTCCTGGTTGGCCTCGGATCCCAGGGTCTAGTCACCAGCACTCATATCCCTGCTCTGCCACTTGCAAGATGTGCAACCTTGGGCACAAGACTTCTCTCTGTGCCTCAGCTTCCCCATTTGTAGGTGGGAAGGGAGTACCTGTGAATGCTGCTGGGAGAGAGATGTGCATACAGGGCTTTGAGCTGGACCTGTAAGTATGAGTTAAAATTATTATCCTGGGAATCATCTGGAGAGCCCTCTCAGACGTTTGGGCTCCTCCCCACCCCCAGGGGAGGAAATAGCAACATGAATGCAAATTCACGATAGGCAAACACAGGTCTCAAATCCCGCTGGTGAGGATCTTCTAATTGGCATTGAAAAGGAGTGTTTTCGACTGTCTGCTCATTCTTTGGCAGCTTCTGGGTGACAAGCTGTCGTCAGATGTTTCTAACAAGCCTGGGGTAACCCAGGCCAAAGTGCCACCTGGACAGGGTCTGGGATAATTGGGTCCTTGGCAAAGGTGCCCGAGCGGGACACTGATGCACCTTCCCCCACCTTGAGCCTAAGGATGGTGGGCACAGTATTGGCTGCCTTCCCCCGAGCAGCACAGTCCCTTTGTCAGCACCCCAAAGCTCTAGCGTCTGGGGCCCCAGCACGCCCTACTGCAGGCAATGCGAATACCAGATGTGCCCCTGGGACAAGTGATGGGGGCAGAGAACCACCACCTCTCCCAGGGAGCACCCCGGAATGCGTTCTGGAAGCCGTAGGAGCAACCCTGGCCACACTTGCTTCTGTCTGTTGAGCTAATAAGCAGCTGTTGCCTCCCTGTGCTCCAGATGGATCTTAGCGTTGCGTGCGCCCAAAGATTTCTACTAATTAAAATCAGGTTTTGACATTTGGAGGTTTTTGCTGAAGACAGGAGATCACGCTCTGCCGTCAGCAGGGAACTGAAGCGTCAGATTCTGCCTTAAACCCAGGGCCCCAGACAGCTGGGCATTAGGACTCCAGACACTCAAATGCTTTTGTTTACTTACTGAATGCATCGGTGCTTTTCCCCACATTCCAGAGAGGATCTGAAGGGGTCAAAGAACAAGTTTGCCTTGATAGAGGAAAAAAAAAAAAAACCGCAATAAACAAAATCCAGCAGGTGCACGCTTTCCGGAGACAGAAAGGACTGTGCATGAATCCTGCTTGTTGCTTTCCAGCCCTGTGTCCTGGGCAAGTCATTGCCCTCCCTGAACCTCAGCCTCTTCATCTGCGCAATGGGTACATGCAGTGCCTTCACGGTGAGGGTCTAGGGAAGGTGAGATTGGGTCATGAGATAAAATACCTTTGCGGCTCCCTAGATGTTTCCAAAGTAGGCTTGTTTCAACTGGTTCACAGAGAACAGAAAGAAGCAGGGCAGGGGTGCCTAGTGTTGTCCAGCTTGGGAACTGCACCCACCCCTCCTCTCCTGCCCAGGGGTCCTGGGCAGACTTGAGAGGTTTGGGGCTGGGCTTGTGGCCCACGGGATCCTAAGGCTGGGACACGGACAGATGGAGGACCAGGGAGCCCCTGCTCAGGAAACCTGGTAGGTTGGGGCAGAGGAGGGCCGGTCCCTGCCCTTGTCCACAGCGTTTGAATGTGAGAGTGGCCTGCCAGGAGCTCGGGGTCAGGGGCAGGAATCCTGCAAGAGAGACCGCAGCCTCATGCTGCTCTCCTCTCAGTGGCTCCCCGCTGCTCTTAGCCCCGGTACGCAGCCCCTCCCTGCTCTGGCTGGCTCCTCCTTCCCCCGTGCTCCCTGCCCTTGGTCCCAGCCTCCTTGCTGTTCCTTTGAATGCCCCAATGTCTTCCCTGCTCTTCCCAATGCCCAGGATGCCTGCACCCTCCCCTCCCTCCTTGTCCTGACTTACCCAGCTGCACGCACTGGGGCAGGTGTTTCTAGATACCCCCCGGCTAAAGGAGCTCTCCCTCCTGCCTTCCTCTGGGCAGCAGTCAGTCCTATCAGGGTCCACATCGCACAGTCCTGAGAGAGGTGCTCCTCTGGTCTCTTTGGATTTTTCGCTGCCACTAGCTTGTTGGCGCTGGTGAAGCAGGCCCCTGCCCTTTCCGTGCCCGACGGGTGTGGCCCTGTCTTCACAGTGCCTGGCGCCAGCAAGGGATCTGTGAATATCTGAGTGTCAAAGGAGAGGCGACCACAATGGTTGAAAGACATGGAGACATGGAGACCATGTGCCAATGTATTCTCGTGTTTACAGAAATAAGTTTTCCGAGTCCTATTATTGACATGTAATACGCACACGGAAAAGCACGCAGCCCCGAGTGTACACACCCATGAGCCCAGCGCCCAGATCTAGAAATAAAACATCAGTGCCTCAAAAGCCTCCCTCACGCCTCCCAGCCTCTGCCCTTCCCTGCCACCGTCCCTGCCTCTCTGCTGCAGATCCGATGCTCGTAGGACTGTCTTGGGCTCAGCAGGCTCCAAGACTTCTTGGCAACGTCCACGAGGCTGAACCCAAGCCCCGTATGACCAGGCCGTCCCACTCCTCGGTGCAGACGCTGTGGAAATGTGCACGGGGTGGGGGGATGCTCCCCCCAGGATGCAAAGATACGTTCTGGGAGGTCTGTGAGTGCCTCCAGCTGGAAACCACCCATCTGTCCATCACACACACAACACGGGATGGATACACAAACTTGTGATATTTGCACGGTGGCATCTTCCTAGCAACGGGAATGAAAGTCGACCAGACATGGGCCGCGTGGCCAAGGATCTCAAACTGTTGAGTGGAAGGCGCCAGACGGAAAAGAGAGCACGCGCTGTGATGACATTTAGACACAAGGCAAAGCAGGAGAAAGAACCTGATGGCACCAGGGTTTTGTGGGTTTTTTTTTGTTGTTGTTGTTCTTTCTTTTGCTCCCTCCTTCCCTCCCCCCCTCTGCCCTTCCAAATTTGGGATCTGTCTTTCTACACACACACACACACACACACGCACACACATGCGTGCATGCACACACCCACACACCCACAGAGCCTTTTCTTTGCATCTGGAAATATTTTCCTTTAACATGATGTTGTCACAAGAAGGCTCACCAGGGGTTTGTACCTAGTAATAGTTTTTAAGTATTAATGCTTCTGAGGATCCATTATGTCTCTCTTAAGTTAGACTGGGTTCGAGGTCGCTGTCAGAGTCAGGTCTTCAGGGGGCTTGTGGGGCTGGAGCAGGGGTGGGAGGGCTGGTGGCAGCAATTCCAGGACCAGAAGTACGCGTCACGCCCCAGCAGGTGGGTGCACACATGGGAGGCATACTGTGTGGACGCCGTCCAAGTCCCAGCAGAAGGAAAGGGTAAGATTTGGTCATTCAAACTATGTGTCGATGTCCTGTTCCTGGCTGCAAACTCCCGGTCATCTGTGAAGGTTAGGGCTTATGTCGCCAAACCTCTGCCATTGATGTGTTTAAGCGGCGGCGAAGGCTGGGCTGCCGGGGTCTGCCGGGTACGAGTGATGGATCATGGACAACTTATTTCACCTCTTGGGGCCTCAGTTTCCCCCCCTGTAAAATAAGTTCAAAACTTGCATGTACCACATCCGCTGCAAGAATTGGGTTGTTACTTGTAAAGCACTTGTAAATGCCCAGGACATAGTCAACGTTCGAGAAATGTTTTTCCATCCTTGTCAGGTGGCTGAAAAATGTTTCCCATTTTATTAGCCAGTGTTCGCCATGATAACGCTGGGTAACAAGCCCCCTCAACTCCTCACTGGGTTTCTTTCTTTTAAAAATATTTTACTTATTTATTTGTCAGAGAGAGAGAGAGAGCGCACAAGCAGGGGGAGCAGTAGGCGGAGTGTGAGGCAAGCAGAGGGAGAAGCAGGCTCTCCACTGAGCAGGGAGCACGATGCGGGACTCAATCCCAGGACCCTGGGATCATGACCTGAGCCGAAGGCAGAGGCTTAACCCACTGAGGCACCCAGGCATCCCCCTCACTGGCTCTCAACGGGGGGATCATCTGCTACTCTGGGCTGTGGGTGGGTTCATGTCTGCTCCGCAGGTCTCTCCTATCATTCCCAAAGGTGGGAGGAAGGAGCAGTGGCCAGCTGGGGCGTTACTTCTGAGGGTGGCTGGCAGGACAGTGGTGGGGGGTGGGGGCTGGGGAATCACTGGATGCCTCTTAGGACCATTGATGGCTCCCCAAGCACCTGCCACTTCTACCTGTGTCCCAGGGCACGAAGCCATTGTCATGAGCAAGCCTGGAATCCATGGAGCAGAGATGTGCACTCCGCTCACAGCGAACCGTGGCCAGCGTCGGGGCGAGGGAAGGGAGACCACAAAGCTGACACGGTGTCCTGCCCGCTCCCGTATAACCTGGTGTTAGGGTCCCCTACGGAGCATTCACGCTGCCGTCTGATTGAATTCCTGGGATGGTAATACTGGGTGAGTGGTAGATTTTACTGCCACTTCGTAAAACATTACCGAGTTGCCCTCCAGAAAGACGGAACAAACTTTATCCCTCCTAGAAGTGCATGAGCCTGACTACAGCTCCAGCCCGTGTACAGGAAGTCATCTTTTTCCATCTTAGCTAAGGCGATAGATACAAAGAAAGCCAACGATGATGGTAGTGTTAGCATCACAGTGGATCCCGGGTGTGGGTTGTTGTGGGGGGTCTGCTCTGGGAAGTCAGAAGGGCCTTGGACAGGTGCGACCACACTCACCCAGTCCCTCCTCAGCCTGTCTGCTCTGTGCCGTGGGCCAAGGAGCCTGCCCTTGACCTAGGGGCTTGACTGTGTGGCCTGCGCTGGCCCCTGGAGCATGCCACGCCCATGTGGCCGTTTCTGTGTGCTCTAGGGGTTCTCTCTGCCCTTCCCCTTGCTCCCCCCGTCCACATGGGAGCAGCATGTCCTGGGGAGCCCCTATCTTTCCCCTGGGTTCTGGAATGAGAAGACACGGGGAGTCCATTTCAGCTGAACTGTGGTGTTTCCTGAATGAGAGCAAGAAAGAATGTTTCTTGCTGCAAACAAGCAAGGTATTTGGATTGTTGATTATTGTGGAAAAATCTGCCAGTACGGTATGGATTGGATGGACATTGCCCTCTCAACAGGGACCTGAAGGGCTGGGGTTTACAGGCGAAAGGGTCTGGATGATAGTCGTAAGGTACTTTCCTAGCTTGCGCTCCCGCGTGCAGGAGGTGGACTGGAGAGAGGTTTCAGGGACGCTCCGGCAGGGGTGACAGGAGCAGAGTGGGGCAGCGGGGGAGGCGGGGTGGGGTGGGGTCTGAGGAAGCTGTAGCGGGGGCCCCCTTGCAGGCAGGCACGGGGAGTCCCGGAGCTAAAAGGGCCCTGCAGAGGCTGACGGGATTGAGGCCAGGGGACCACCCTTTCCACCACTCTGGGTGGGGGTGGGGGGTCGGGAGATCTACCCCTGGGAGCTCTCAGCAGCTGGAGGAGGGAACACCTCGCAGCTGATGGGGGTTCTGGCTGCTGAAGCACTCACTCCCTGCACTGATCATCATCAACGCTGGGGCTGGACATGTACTATGAGCCGAGATCCCAAGGGCCCTGAGGGGTTAGCGTGGACACCCCTTGGGAGGGGCCGTATCTGCCCGAGGTCACACCTGGCTGGGAGTTAGGGTCTCCCCTCTTTCGGGAGGGGGGCGCCCGACGGCATCGTCTTATTGGTGGGTAATAAGTGCCCACAATATCCGAGAAACGGCCCCACACCGGGGGCTGATGGGATCTGACTATTGTGTTTGAGGCTGCTGTCTTTTTTTGTGCCAGAAGCTTTTAGTCTTCTGAGAGGGAAGCAATTTAGAAAATGATTCAGCAAACAGTTTGGCAGATGTGTCCTTGGGCTGCTGGGTTTGTGGAACGTGCTTTGTCTTCAGAATCGATCAAATCTTGTTGGAGTTCCAGCTCTGCCCCTGCCCCACCCCCAGCTGTGGGACCCGGGGTGGGGGATGGCAGGGGGTGAGGGGTAGCTGGGAGCGGGGTAGGGGGTGCCCTGCCACCTCTCCATTCCCCGGGGGTGGGGAGAGATGACGCCCTCCTCCCGGGGAAGAGGTTGGGAGCATGAGGTGAGGCAACGGGTTTGTGGATTGTGAAGTTCTCGTGGGTCAGGGATGTGCTTCGGGCCTGGGCCTGGGGACATGGAGGTGACAGGGTGGGGTCTTAGATCCTCTGCAACTCCCCCTCCGCCCCCGACCAGGAGGCCACTGCCCAGCGGGAGCCAGCCAAATTGACCAGCCATCATGGGGTTGCACCAAGTATGCCACCGTGCAAGGAGATGCAGAGCCAGGGCCAGCCGTCAGGGAGGGACATGGGAGCTGGGTTTTGTGCATCGAATAGGAGCTCACCAGCTGGCCAAGAGGGAGCATGGGAAGAGCATGTGCAGAGCTGGAGGGGTGGGTCCAGCGCAGCGGGGAAACACAGCAAGAGGTTAGCCTGAAGCATGTATTTTGCTTTTTGGTCAGGATTTCTGACCCCACTCCCACAGCTTTCTCTGGGTTCTTAAGACAGAAGGCCCTGAGGCACTGCAGGCATGTGGTTCCTGGCAACACGGCTGAGAAGAGAAGGTCTGGGGAGGTCCCACCCCCACTTGTAGCAGAGCCAGAGGGGCCCCAGCCTGTGCTGTAGGGGAGGGGAAGGCTGGTGAGGTGTGGCCCCAAGGGGGCGGGACTGACGCAGGGAGGTGTGGGGTCATGTGAAAAGTCAGCCAGCACCAAGGCCCCATCAGCTGGGGCGGTGAAGCCCTCCAGGCCTCCACGCCAATGGCGGGCCCTCAGGGACTCCCCATCTCAGTGGCCTGTGGCCCTTGTGAGATCCTGCAGAGAGAGGATGGGCACCTCCCCGGGTGGGGTGTTGTGGGGGGACCTTTGTGAGGGTCTCACCTTACTGATGGAAACGGTAAGGTTCAAGGGGCACGAGGGTAGTGGCCAGAGATGAGGCGAGGTTGACGGGGGCCTGGCCATCCAGAGGGGGCCTCAGCTAGGGCGAGCTCAATGCTGTGCAGTTACCGAAGACCCCCAATCAGGGCAGGATGGGGTCATGGTGTTGTTGAAGGCTGATCCCAGCTGCTCTGAGGAGGATGGACAGGATGGGCAGCACCGCCTCAGGTTCCTGCATGCGATGAGGTCTGAGCTCGGACCAAGTTGGGGGGAGAGGAGACGAGCAGCTGGACCCAAGAGCTGCTTAGAGACGCAGCCGGCAGCTCTGAGCCCTTCGCTCTCCCAGGGATGGCGGTGCAGCTGCAGGGGGGAGAGCCGGCTGGTTCCCGGTGGGCCACATAGCTGTGCAGGCCATTTACTCATTCAAGGAACAGTCATGGAAGGTCTAGTATGTACCAGGGAAGGCCTGCACCAGCAGGTGTGGTTTCAGCCCATTTGGAACTTGAGGTCCGATAAAACAGATATAAAGCATGAAGACACAGAAACAGAAGGCATACGGTGATTGCAAATTGTGGACAATGCCAGTCACATTGTTGCATTCACAGGAGGGAAAAGGGAGAGGAGAGGGGTGCAGAGGGGAAGACTGGAGAGGCATGAGAGAGAATGTGGGGCCTGGGGACACCCCAGAAGGGAGAGTCTCTGGGCTGGGAGCACACCCCAGGGGCAGGCACTGTTCCAAGTGCTCTGTAAGAGCAACTTATTTAATCTTTATGACAACCTTAAGATACCGTCCTATGTGCCCATTTTATGGATTATGAAAACTGAGGTCTGGAAAGGCTGAGTCACACGCCAGGAAGTCACCAGGACAAGCTTATGAACCCAGTGGTTCCCTTGGCACTCTGCCGCCCCATAGGGAGCACCCAGGAGTCTGGGGGTGGGAGTCAGGTGTGGGGCAAGTGTTCTGAGCAGAAGGTCCTGGGTGGGGACTGCCCACCTCAGCATCTTCCCCTCACCGCCCTTTATTCTGGACTTTATTCTGGTTTCCTCCCTCCCCTCTACTCTTCTGAGGAAGGCCTGATCTTAGCATCTCATGGGATGGGGGCAATTCTGCCCTGTGGGCTTTGCTCTGTTAGGACGCCTCCAGGAACATCTTGAACCCGAGACTTGGTTTCTGGAACTTGAGTCCCAGGATGCTGTGTAAATGGTGACCGGCACAGCATTTGCCTTCCCGTGGCTGGCCCACGGAGGTGCGTTTGCTTGGGGACTGTGGGATGACATTCTTCTCCAGCCTGAGAACAGGAAACAGCATATGCCACTCACCAGGCTTGCCCTCCCCTTGAGAATGGCCCAGAGTTCAATGCCAGGCTCAGCCCTGGACTCAGACCTTTAAGACCAGAGCAGACACCCAGCCCTAGAGCCCAACAGACCTGAGACAGTCTCCGTGGACAATGGTGGAAATGCCAACCTTCCTCCTAGAGGCTGACACACCTCCTTCACTCGGAAAGTCAGGGCAAGCCAGAGACACGCACCTGGTCATGGGCACCTGTCAGACTCTGGGAAACAGGCCAGGCCATCCTCCATGCTTGCATTGTTCCCAAGGGGTTGATAATTCTTTGGATTCTCACAGGTTACATGGGCCTGGAATTTGGGGCCGAATGTTCACTTAGTGGAAGAGAGTGAGGCAAACAGAGGGCCAGGTTCTGTGCCCAGCGCTGGAAGCGCTTCTGGCCTTGAGGAGTTTCGTGCCCAGCGGAGGGCCAGATCCCTGCAAAACAGTTTATCTCCATACGGTACGTACCCCGACTCAAGCATTCTCAGGGTGTCTCGGGAGCATAAAGGAGGGCAAAAGTCTGCTGCAGGCTGTTTGAGAACATCTAACCACAGGCTTTTGGACTGGGCCATCAACGGGCACATAGAGCATGTGACCAGAAGCCAGCCCGCCCCTGGACGAAACACACGGAGCAGCTGCTTCTCTCCCCCCCCACCCCACCCCTCATTAAATAGCAAGCAGAGTGGGGCTGCCGTCCTTCAGAGAAGCACAGAAGAGCAGCTCCAGCTCTCCCAGCCAAACAGGCCCAGAGAATTGAGCCCCAACAAAGAGCAGGGGGCTGGCTCTGCAAAGGAAACGTTGGACCGAGGGGCTGTTGCCCAAGGGGTTTGGGAGGTTGTGGGGCAGACCACTAAAGAGGGGTTGAGTATTTTCAAAAGGAACCCTAGAAGTCTGAGTGGGGGTCCCCTGGGTCTTTAGGTGAACACTCAGGGGGACTGTGCAGGACCAGATTCCAGGAGGCCAGGGTGCAGGGAGCCGCACGCGGGTTCTGCAGGGTACAGAAGGCATTGCATCTGGCCCAAGAGCATCGTCTCGCCAAATACCTCGGGTGGACCGTGGCGGCTCCAGCAAGGCAACACCTTTGTCCTTGGCTAAGGATGACTCTAGACCCTTCCTGACAAGCCAGAAAGAGACACCTGAGAGCATCAAGGAGAAACACACAAGTGCGTGCCATGCCTTCCAGAATGAAGCCCCACACTTTACATCGGAATTGAAATCATCCGGACTGTCGACAGCATGGCAGTCGCGACGCCCAGCACATAATAAAAAATCACCCAGACAGGTGCATGGCCAAACCGTGGTTTTTGTGCTGCCATATCACCCGGCAGCAAACAGAAAGGAACCGCAGGTACACACAGCACGAGGCTCAAAAATCTGATGCTGAGCGAAGGCGTCCAGACACAGAATACATGCATTAAAGATGCCATTGTGTGACGGTCTAGGGCAGGTGAAACTAAGCTCCGGGGATGGAGGTTGGCACCGTGGCTACCTCTGGGGCGGGCCAGGGATTGACCCACAAGGGCCATAAGGGAACAACATGATAGAGATACTCTCTATCTTAACAGGCTCTGGCCTCATCAGCTGCATCTGTTTGTCAAAGTTGATTGTGTTTCAGATCTGTGTCTTTTACCAAATGTAAATTATAGCCCCCTAATAAACTGAAATGGACACAAAGACTTTGCCGGGCGAAGTGAGGGCTGCTGGCCAGTGAGCGTCAGGGCCAAAGCAGGGAGAAGTCAGGGGAATGGCGAGCTCTGCGGACATTGAATTATCTTGTTGGGACAGATGACGAAGTCTGATTGGGGGACGATGTGGTTGTCTGGGGCCTGCACCTGCTGCTCCCGCTCCTTGCAGCGCTGTGCCCCCAGACCGCTGGGTGACAGGGACTTCTCCTCTCTCAGTTCTCAAAAGAGAGTCCAAGGAAGACTGGACCATTCCGTGTGAAGTGCCCAGCTCAGTCTCCCCCGCTTCCCAGTGTGTCCCCATTTCTTGCCATCACAACATTTGTTTTACTAAGTTATCCTGTCTCGTTTCTGTGTGTGGTACGTGCCTTCCCGCTTAGATTGTAAGGTCCAGGAAAGACGGGGCCACACTTAGTACACTCTTGCACCAACCAATACCATGGAACGAACAAACAGGTTAGTGAGTGAGTGCGCATCACTGCTTTCTAATAGTTCATGATCTCCTGCATTTGCATTTTATTTGGGTATTTAACCAGTCTCTACTTATCACTGTTATATATACTGTGGCAATCCATCATAGGACCACATTTATGCGTTTTTGTCAATTTACGGTTGCGTGCGCCCAGCAGAGAGAGAGAGAGCAGTTGTAAGAAATTACTGAGATGAAAAATATTCATGATGGTTCTTTTCCCTGAGGAGCCTCCTGTTTTCGAGCACCTGCCCTGTTCCAAGCCCTGTGTGCACGCTTGCCTCTGTCCTCACCACCACCTTCCCTGCCAGCTCCTGGACTCAGAGCAGGGGTGTCTTTGATGTGCATGCAGACTGATATTACCAGCAAGAAGCAGGAGGTTCTCCACCAGGCAGAGCTCCCCTTAATTCTTTGGACACAAGAGCCAGGAGTTCATGTCTCTGGACATGAAGTTGGGGTCCTGGTAGAGATGAGTGGGGTGGTGACCAGCAGGGCCTGCCTCCAAGCTATGGCTTTGCCCCTGAGCACATGAGGCTCGGGGAGCCGCTACCCTGCCCCCTCTGCACCTCTGTCCCTGCATAGGCAAAATGGGGGTGACTGAGTCCACCAATTCAAAGGGTAGACGACCAAATGCAATGGTGCAAAGCACCTGATGGCCAGCATGCTGGGCGTGTCCTCCAAAAGGCGGCCTTTGTGCTTATGCCGCTGAGCATCCATGACGATGAGGTGTCGGCCCTTGGGGCCACTCCTTACATCCTGCCTTTCTGTATCCAGCCTGTATATCAGTGGGGTCCCTAGGCCGTGGGAGACCAGCCGAAAGGTCCTTAGAAGGGCTGACCCTGCTGGGACACATCACTCAGATTACAGTGTCAGGATGGCCATGACCGCCAGATGCCGCGTGGCCTTCCTCACTCGTTCACCTGGGCACCAACACTGTCCGGGGCCTGGGCCCCTCCAGCCAGGAAAGAGACCAAGGACACCAGGCCACAGGTGCTGCCCCCACCCCAGGGCTCAGCAGGGCACACCCCGCGGGCGTGGGTTGCCTCCTCTCCGTGGAGGAGTCTGTCACGTTATTTCTCTCTAATGATGCCCGTGAGTTAATTTGCACTGATTCCAGTTACAGTTTGCCGTGTTATATTCCTGAGTCCCAGAGATGCTGCAGGAGCCCACGCGTGGCTCACTGCAACACGGAAGTGCGGCGAAGACGACAGGATGTGACAAGGACGCGGGCTGAGTCCACAGCTATGGACCCGTAGGCAGGTGCGGCCGTGCAGCCCGGGGCAGTGAATCTGTCTGCACACCGACTCTGCACAAGTAGCCAAAACACAGAAGCATGCGTCAAAGTTGGGTAAGTTCAAATATCTGAAAAATTGATCTCACCGCCCCAGTGAGCACTCTTCCCCAGGGCTCGGGACAGTAGGTTATGAAACTCTGCAAAACAGCGGCCTGGGGGCAGAAAAAGATTTCTCTTCTTCTTCTTTTTTTTTTTTTTTTTAAAGTAGGGATCCCTCTGGCACAAGAGTGGAGTTTGAACGAGCCCCAAACCGGATCTGCCACTGCACAATTGAATAATTTTACTAATAAAGCCTGAAACGAGACCAAAACTGTATCACTCAAAGCAGCCTTCTCTACAGCAAAACAGAGGGAGCCAAGTTATTGCTGCTTTTAATAACCGCACACTTAATGCCAAATATCAGGCCCAGAGAGGAAAGCAGAAGAGCTCCTGGCAAAATCCTCCGTCAGATGACACTTTGGGACAGTGCCTCATGGCAAGGACGTGCCGTGTGTAAAGAGCGGGTCCTGTGCGCGCACCTGCCAGCAGACACTTCTCCTCACCCAGGCAAATCTGCTGCCTCGGAGAGGATGAATCAGCTGTCAGCGGGGCTGGTGCAGATGACGGTGGTTTTGAAGAAAGTCCCGGTAATCAGGGCTGGCATTCACTGAGCACGAGCTGGGGCCAGGAAGCGTTAGAGGCACTTTACAAGAATCAGGCAAGCCTGACTTTTATTTATTTATTTTGTTAATGACACGAATTTATTTACTTAACAGCAGATACCTTTATCACCCACATTTTACAGCCGGCTAGCCCCCGGCCCCCGCAGGTGAGCTGGCTTGCCCTGGTGACACCTCCGGTTGGCCGTGGAGGGGCGCAGGCTGATGCCTTCTAGTCCCCCGTGTGAATTCACTGGTGCCAGACCCTCCCACGGGAGTTTTGAACAGACAGCTGACAGAAGACTTTTCTTCTTGACACAGATGAAGGGAGGAAGTACAGTTCTTAAGATCTCAGGTAGTTTATTCAAGTATCTTCAGCCTCTGACACAAAGACCCCGGATCTGCCACTTTGGGAGAGGAAGGTCACGAATGCCTTCTAAAGACCAACCGTAGCGAGCACTTCTGGAGAAGGATTCGAGGACGGAGTGTATTTGGAAAATTGCATCCACACGCTGCAGTAGAACGTACGACATTTCCAGAACTGAGCGCCGGAGAAAAGTGGGTTAGGAGCCTGTTCACGGCTGCCTCCTACGCTGTGACGCCCCAGTCCGAGTGTCTGGCTAAGTGGCAAAGCGCTGGCGTTCATTTGCTGTGAATATTAGGTGATCAGTACATATTGCAATGCCTGGATTAGGTTATCAACCCACTCTGTGTGCGGGCATGTGGGCTCTCTCTGTGATGACCTGCCCAGGTTTGACTTGAGCCCCGGTCATTGTTGGGAAGAGCCACTGTGTGCTTCCTGCCGCTGTCAAGTTTGGCCGCCGCGAGTGGGGATTTTCTAATTCAGCGGCAAGAATGGCTAAGAAAGAACACTCACACGTGGTGCACTCTCCCCATTCTCCAGAAAGCTACGGCCGCCTCCAGAGACATGCAAAATGATTTAACCTCTCAAATTTACAGGAAACGATCATCACTATTACAATTTTTTAAGCATTGCCTTTACTGGCTTTGAAGAAGTGGGATGATGCCCTTGAGAAAACGGCTCCCGATGCTGCTGGGCCTGGATGATTTGCTCTCCTTCCGTGGGGCCCTCCCCCCAGGGTGGGTGTCACAGTCAGACCCCAGCCTTGGGGCCCGGGTCAGGTCACTTCTCTGATGGGCACCAACACCCGCTCATCTGTCCAGTCTGGAAGTCACGCCGGACACCCTCTCCCGCACCTTCTCTTCCCGATTCAACACCAAGGCCTGGCGACTTGACCTCTTCTCTGCATCTGGAGTCTGAGCACGACCCCGCATCCTGGGGCAGCCCTCGACCTGGGCCCCCTCTCTTGGCAGTACCATGTGGACAGCATCCTCTTAGAACACGCCTGGAGTCCTCCCAAGCCATTTTCCTCCCCTGGCCCGGATGGCTGTCTCAGAGTGTGGATGCCCTCTCCCCTCACTCAGCACCTCCCGTCACAGCTCCTGCTCCGGGCTATTGCTGAGTCACTCGTCTGCATTAGCTCCTCCAAGCCCACGGCAAGCCCACAAGAAGGGTGATTCTGACCGGGCTGCCTTGAAAGCAAAGGTCCCAGGAAGCCGGAGAAAGAGCTCAGGGAGAGCAAGGCAGGCCAGGAAGGTAACAGGGCTCAGTCCCACCCACCGAGTCCCCCTAACCATGTAGAAGGCCCTGGAAACCATGCACCTGTATGACATGAAGGAAGGTGCCCTCCACCGACCCCTGCCTCCCCTCCGCTGGCTGAGGACTGCCCTGAGGGACAGGGAGTCCCCTCCATTTGCAGGCTCCCTTTTGGGAGCTTTTGGGGCAGGTTGAGGGAGCTGCCCCAGCTCATAAGTGGGGAGACTCGGCATGGCTGAGGCCACCAAACGTGTGGGGAGGGGAGACATGGAGCAAAGCAGTCTCTTGCACCAGTGGGTGCTATTGTTACCCCCTCTTTGCAGACGCAGAGACAGAGGTCCAGGGAGGTCAGTGGCTTGCTGAAGGTTACATATAATTAGCATAAAGACCAAGCTGTTCTTACCTGGCTGGAGAAGCCCTGCCCACTGGCTCCGCCGGGCTTACTGACCACGCCCACGGACCACGCCCCACGCCCTGGCCCCACCCCCTCACTGCCCTCCTCTGGGCCCCTGATCACCGGCCCCACCCACTTGGCCCGTCCTGCTCAAGGGCCCCTCCCACTCCCTGCTCCCTCTGCCCAGAATCTCTTGCCCATTCCTCACGTCGCCGACTCCTTATCACTCTCCTCCTCGCTGGGCACATCATTTCTCAAAGAGGACATGCTTGGTGACCCAACCTAAACAAGCCTCCCACGCATTCCCGTGACATCGCCCAGATTTATCGTGGCACTCTCTGTTCCCTTGTGTGTTGTCTGCCGCCCCTCCACTGGACTCCACGCTCTGCGAGAGCAGAACATTAGTTTGTCTTGTTCGTAGACATCGCCGGGCCTGGAACAGCGGCGGTGCTCACCAGCTACGTAGTTCCAACTGCTGGGGAAGGTTTCCCGCCAGCCCGCAAGTGCAGCGCACGGCTGCCCCGCCCGCCCAGCAGTCACTGTCAGAAAGGGTTCAGTAGCACTGGCTCTCCCGACCCTCTGGACAGGAGGGGGCAGAGTATCTGGGGTTGTCCCCATCCCTCACCTGGCATACATCCTATGTGGCTCTAGCTGTTTCCATGACCGGGCTCCAGGCCCTGCTCTCCAGGCACCTTCCCTTGAGAATTCTCCTCCAGCTTTTCTGCTTAAATCCCCACCTGTGGTGCCTCAGCGCCTGGATTTGCAGACTGCCCCGGCCCTCATGCAGTTTCCCTAGTGCTTTGTGCCTTACCAGCGGCGCGGTCTGTTTCTCCAGTGCTCGGCGCACCCTCAGCCTCCTCCCCAGAAAGACTCAAGTTGTACAAATTCTGTTTCTCCATCTCCAAGATGGCCCCAAGCCTAAGGTACACCACTGATTGGATAAGTTTTTCAGGAAACTAGCAAACACTATAAATGCAAGATTAGAAACAACTCACTGACAAGCAGACCCCTTCTACACAATTCCATCCCAACTTCTCAGTTTCTTTCTGCTTAACGCCATCAACATTTCGCCTAAAATTTCTTTCGAAGCCACACGTGGCTGTCTTGGTGGCCTGTATACTGATGCTTTTCCAGTCCTGTGTTTGTGATCTGACTTCTCTTTCCAATGTGGGCATATGAAGGAATCCTGGGGCCTGGAATAGGAGTGGGAGTTTTATTCCCCCCTTAACTGAGTTACTGATCAATAGAAGTTAAAACATCTCCTTCTGAAAGTCAGCCAGAGCTTCAGAGAGAGAGAAGTTTGGCCTTGAATGATATTCCTTTTGGCAAAATGGATTGGTCACCAGAATCTTGGTCACTAGCATCTATTCTGGGAGATTTGGCAAATCACCTGTCTTTAATGCATTGGACAGGTGTGTGACAAGAATGGGGATCACACACAATTAGCTTTCAGTCTTTTTGTCTGTTGCCGTAGCCCAGGAACAAGCTCAAAGAAGTTAAAAAATATGTTTGGGATGGTTTGACATAAAATATATTCTAAGAAATAATTACAGAATTCATTGGTGGAATGTGGGGGAAGTGCCTGGAAGGGAGAGGCAAACCCTTATGGGGGTCCACAGGACAGCCGAGGAAGAGGGGCAGGCTGTGAGTAAAGACGCTGAGAGAGAGAGAGTTCAGGAACCTTTACTCCCTGCTCCCACCTCCACGAGTGAGGTTTCTTCTCTGCCTCATCGCTGCTTGGCCTGTTCAGGGAGCTGCTTTGGCTCTGTGGTGACTGATACTAATTCTGTGCTCTCTGGCTTCAGGCTCAACCCTGTGACTTGTTTGGTCAGATGGATATCAGCGGGTGTTCTGCGTAAGTCAAGACTCGAGTGTGCCTGTGAAGTGGGCTTACCACTTTGGGCGTCTTCCATCCCGGAAGAAGAACTTCCCGTTGGGTAGCTGTTCCCTTTTTAGCCGGCACCCCCCAACTAAACACAGGCAGAACACACCTGGATTCAATACACCCACAGCCCAGAGTCTAGCCCAGCCCAGTCCTTGTTGGTTGACCTCCAACCAGCAACAAGTGGATGGGAGAAAATAAACGATTGGAATTTTATGCCACTGAGGTTCGGGTTGGTTTCTTAAGCAGCACTCTTATGCCTACAGCTGACTAGTACTGACACAGACGCAGTTCCAAGTATAAGCCTCAAATCCAAAGACCCAAAAGAAACCATCAAAGTGCAGGCACTGGCTTGGGATTGAGCTACGGGTCACATGCATTATTCAGCATCAGGCTTTATTTCTATATGGACGACTTGGGATTTTTCTAGGCCACGTGCACGGACCAACTAGGAGAGAATGTTTGGCTTTAATCCTTCATCATTCTGTCCTATTATGATATTGTGATTTATAATAAGAGATATATATTTGGTCTTAATCCCATTTCCTGGCTCAGAGCTCCTAAAAATCCTCCTTGGAATTTCCTAAGTGATGAGAGAGATAAAAGTGGAAGGAGTGTCTTGTTCATAACAAGCTGGCTTTCAGCCGCACGGAGTTCATGTTAATGAAGTGACTTTTGGAAAGCCCCAAAGGATGGGGTCTGGTTGCCAGGAAACCAGCTGTGTGATGAGAGGTTTGGAACTTCAAGCCCCCTCTACTGCCTCTGACTTCCAGAGAGGGGAGAGGGGCTGGAGTTTGAACTAATCACTAAGGGCCAATGATTTAATCAACCGTGCCTGTGTGATGAAGCTGCCATATAAATCCCTAAAGTATGGGGTGTGAAAAGCTTCCCGGCCACTGAACACATGGAGATGCTGGGAGGGTGGTACCCTTGGAAGGGGTATGGAAAGTCAGCATCCCTTCCCAGATACCTTGTTCTCTGCATCTCTTCCAACTGGGTGTTCCCGAGTGTATCCGTCATAACACATTGGGAATCTAGGGAATTTACTGTTTTTCTGAGTTCTGTGAGAGGCTCTCACACATTTTTGACCTTGAGGAGGGAGCTGTGGGAGCCTCCGATTTACAACAGGTCAGTCGTAAGCATGAGTGACAATTTGAACTTGTAACTGGCGTGGGTCTGATGCTACCTCTGGGTAAGGGGTGTCAGAGTCAAGTTAAACTGCAGGACATTCAGAATGTGTCCTCCAAGACCTGGAGAACTGGTTAGTGTGGGAAACCCTCATGCTTTTGGTAGCCAAAGTGTGGAGAAGAGCAGAAGGAAACAGACTTGACCTCTAGAGTTGGATGCTGAGAGGAGAAACAGACAGTTTGACTTTCAGTTATCAGAAAAGTTAACATGGAATCAGGGGTGCAAATCCATGTTCAAACCTAAGTGATTGTGGTGCTCCCGGTGTCCATAGATTTGTGAGGTGGCAAGGGTGGGCGGACACCCAGGGAGGCTGCTTTCACAGCTCTGGTTTCTGCAACCCGGTCACCCTATGCATGATGGCCGACTCAGCCCACTCTAAGATGGAAAGTTCTGGGAACAGTTGGTCACCCTATGTTCCATCCCATCTGGGGACTGGCTAGACCTATGACATCCATCATGAGATGAATTCACTCATCTCAGAAACATTTACATGTTGAAAAATGATGTGTTTCAGGCTTATGGAAATACTGTGTCTTCAGTAAACAAGACAAAAATGGTGAGAAGATTAGGATGCTGGGGGCGATCTGTGAAACCACACTATTTCCTACCCTTCCTCTTCAAACTCACTGCATGTCATTAAAAGATGGATTTTTAATGGATGTTAATGCACAAGGACAAAGAGGAGAGAAGGAAATGGAAATTAGATTTGGAAAACAGGAAGGCAGATGGGCAAAAACATATTAATCTAATCGTAATTACAATATAAACATCCTGGGAAGAGGGAGAGGAAGGCTGTGCATGTGTGCGCGCGAGCACGCGTGCGCGCGTGTGTGTATGTGTGTTTGTGTGTGTGTGTGTGTGTGTGTGTGTCTGAGAAAGACGGAGACACAGAGAGAGGAGATGGTGTGTTGTTTGCAGCCGTGACAGGAAACTAAATCATCACCTTCTGTAATGGGAAGTTGATAGAAAAAGCCTAAGTTAAAAAAAAAAAAAGATTATTGATTTATTGATTGGTTGATTTGAAAGATTTTATTTATTTGTTTGAGGCGGGACACAAGTCAGGGGTAGAGGGAGAGGGAGCAGCGGACTCGCCGGTGAGCAGAGAACATGACATGAGGCTCCATCCTAGGACCCTGAGATCATGACCTGAGACGAAAGCAGATGCTTAACCAACAGCCACCCTGACACCCCAAGATTTATTTATTTATTTTAGAGAGAAAGAGTGAGAGCTGATATCAAGAGTCAGATGAGAACACCCCATGCCCCAACAAAGCCTAAATTTAAGTAATCAGTAACAATGCAGGACGTTATTCACAAATATGAAGTAAATGTAGAATCATCGGGCAGGAGGACATATTTTGGGAAGTGAAGATGGGGTTCAGGGGTAAGGGTTGCTGTCTTTAGTAAAGAGTAATTGTAGAGTGATTTGAATCTTCAACCTATGTAAATCTTAGACAAAAGCAAAAGCATTGAACAGAGGACCCACTCAGGAACACATGGACACAGCACAGGAATGTGGCGGGCCACTGTGGATTTGACATGCATTTTCTTGATGGCTAGTGAAGCTGAGTGGTTTGTTTGTTTGTTTTTCCCCTCTGTTTGCTGGTCTGTTGGGTTTCTTCTTCTAAAAACTCCTCTTCACAGTCTTTCTTTATGTTTCTATTGAATAATTCTCTTTTTGTTAATGATTAGTAGGCACTGCCTGTACATTCTGGATACTAATCTTTGCCAGTCGTAACTTATGCCACTATCTGTTCTATAAATCTTTACTTTGGCTTGTCTTCATTTTACATTGCGTGTGTATGTGTGTGTGCACGCATGCACGTGTGCAGAAGTCTTACATTTTGATGAACTGAATTTATCAATCTTTTCCATGTAGCTTGAGTTTTTGTGTCTTATTTAAGGGATTCTTCCTAACTCTATGGCCAAAATTATATACTTCTATATTTTCTTCTAAAAGTTTTAAAATTTTGTTACTCACTTTTAGGTCTTTAATCTCTGTGCAAATGAATTTTGAATAATGTATGGAAATAAATATAGCAAGGAAAATGTGAAAAAATTAATGAACTGGAAAATATACCTGAAAAAAATTCTCTGAAACCCTGAAAAGTGAGACAAAGTGGTCAGAAAATAAGAAAGAGATGTTGGGAGACACAGATAATAGAGATCATAGATTGAGAAGGATTAGCAATCTCTATGTTCCAGAAGAGGGGTGATGACTGTACGTGGCTGAGCAACATTTGAGTTGTTTGGGGGCAAATTTCCAAAACTGATATAAGACACCAATCCTTGAAATCAGAAAACCCAATCAATTCCAAACAGAATAAAGACAAGAAAGTCACACATAGATAAAGTGGAAGAAGAGGAGTGAGCAAGGGAGGGAGGGAGAAAGAGAAGAAGGGAGAGACAGAAGGAGGGAGATAGAGAGAGGGAGAGGGAGGGAGAAAATGAGAACAATGGTTGGCTTTCACCAGCAAAAGTGGTCTTAAAACAGTGGAAAGGATCTTCAACACAAGGAAGGAAATTGTCTATCTGGCAAAAATGCCTTTTAAGAATGAAGGTAAAATAAAGACAACTTCAAACATTCAAACAACTGCAAAAATTTGCCCCAATATAGGTTTATCAGAGAGAATCCAAGCATAAGGAAAGGCTTTTTAATGGAAGTTCAGGTGAATGGGAAAGAATGATGAGCAAAGACAACAGTGAATATGGGAATAAATCTAAACAAAACTAACTACACAGGAAAAGATTATTTTGTGAGGTTTAAAAATTTTGTACGGGTTTACATTATTCATCAGTAATAATATCAGGGGATCAGTGATCAGAGTCGAGGTGTTGTTCAGAAAATACAGATCATGATGAATTTCAGAATTCTTTATTACAATGATTAGGGTAACCACTGAAGGAAAAAAAAAAACAAAACAGTTTAACTTCCAAATTAATACAGGGAGGAAATGGGAAGAAGAAAAAGAACTTAATCCGAAATAAATCAAGGAAGAATAGAAAAAGGCAGGATTGTGGGAAACACATGCCACATTGGCAGAAATTAATCTAAATAGAACTGTGCTGATAATAAATATAAATGAAGTAACCTTGTAAACTCTATAAGTAAAAGATAAAGATTGTCATATTGGATTAAAAAAAATCTCTAGCTACATGCTATTAATAATAGGTTCATCAAAGACATAGGGCAGAGAAAAATTGAGTGCCCCTCACTAAAAGAAATCTATAGCCATATCAACACCAGAACAATTGATTTTAATTTAAAATACTTTACCAGGGACACCTGGGTGGCTCAGTGGGTTAAAGTCTCTGCCTTCGGCTCAGGTCATGATCTCAGGGTCTTGGGATCAAGCCTCTCATCGGGCTCTCTGCTCAGCGGGGAACCTGCTTCCTTCTCCTCTCTCTTTCTCTCTGCCTGCCTCTCTGCCTCCTTGTGATCCGTCTTTCAAATAAATAAATAATAATAATAAATAAAATAAAATATTTTACCAAAGTTTAAAAGTGCCACTCTTAATTATAAACATCTAAATTAACTAGGAATATGCAACAATTAAAATTTTATATGTACCTAATAATAGAGCAACAAAACACATAAAGCAGAAGTGGATAGAATTACAACATTGGGAACTTTGAGGACACATCCCTTAGCAATTGTTAGATTAATCAGATAGAAATTTAGGAAGGATAGAGAAAGTTGAACAACAAAATCATGAAACTTAACCTAAAGGACTATACAGAATCCAATACCAGACAACTGTAGAATACAGATTCTTTCCAAACACACACGAGCATTTGTGAAAATGGACCACAAGCTGGATCATTCTCTGATCAAAATGCTTTTAGGCTTGAATACATAATCTCTAGGTAACTAGAAAAATCCAGGTTTGGAAATAAAGAATATACTTCCACGTAATTCACAGGTCAAAGATTAAACCACGATGAAACTTAGAAAATAATTGAATGAAGACAAAACTACTAAATATAAAAACTTGAGGGTTGCAGCTAAAGCAGTATGTAAAGGGGAATTCATAACTTCAAATGCTTATCTTATGTGGAGGGACAAATGGGATCATCTGGTAAAGGACTCTAGTCATTTGTGTTGTCTACAACAGACACACGTGAGAGCAGGGGCTCCCCTTCTGCCACAGCACAAATCCAACACCTCACTTAATCTCCAAGGCTAGCTGCTGCCATTCCAGGACAATCCTTGTTCACCTGGGGTTCCTGTTGCCTAAGTCCCAAGAGTGCTCATGCTGGTTTCTCATGGCTGACTGCAAGAAGACAGAGAAGCGGGTGGGGAGCATGCCTCCCCAAAGTTAGTATCTCCAGGCCATGTCCAGCAGGTCAGCTCAGGGCTGATGGGGCGCCTGTGGGGTCATGAGCCTACTAGGCACTGAGTCTTTCCTTACTGCCCCTGGTCTTGTGACCGCCAGTAAGTCCTCTTCTTTTTCCCACAAGGATGAAATGGAGGTATTCACCTGCCCTCTCTTTACCTTAACACTACAGGAAGGTGGAAACCGAGGAGCCAAGCACCTAACTGAAGGTGTCAGAGGAAGGACGAAATGAATGGAGGAATGTAGAGGAAAGAAGGCGATCAGGATCACTGTCCTCAAGCAGGCCCTTAATGGCACCCGCAGCCATGCCACATGCCCAGACTGCGATTCTCTGACTGTCGTGGAACATGGTTCCATCCCCACTTGTCCTCCTCTCCTACTCATCCCATTCCTCCCATCATGGACTGAAGTGGGTCTCCCTCCCCTGCCCCCAGATTCATGTGATGAAACTCCAATCTCCAGAACCTCAGAATGTACTTGTATTTGGAGACAGTGTCTTTAAAGAGGTGCTTCAGGTTAAATGAATTCATATGGGTGGCCCAAATTCAACGAGTGGCATTCTTATAAGAAGAGGAAATCAGGACACAGACACATGCACAGGAATGACCATGTCAGGACACAGGGAGAAGATGCCATCCATAAGCCTCCCGAGAAACCAACCCTGCTGACACCTTGATCTTGGGCTTCCAGCTGCCAAGACTGCAAGATGATAATTTTTGTTGTTTAAGCTGCTAGACTGTGGTGCTTTATTATGGCAGCCTGAGCAAACAAATACACTCCTTATTCCACCAGGAAAATAGAGGTGGTGAGAGGAGGTCTGCCACCAGCTCCTACCACCTTGCCTGCCCACCTGCCCACACCCTGCACCTCTGCTTTCCTCCTGGATGAGCATAATGTTGCTTCTCCCGTCTCGCAAAGAAAGCATCTCTTGACCCCACTGCCCCCCGCCACCCACTGCCCACTCTCCTTTTCTTTTATGACAGAACTCATTGCAAGAGGAGCCCATGTCCTTGGCCTCCAGTCTGATCTCTCTCCTCCAGTTTTCTCTCTCTCTCTGCCTAGGTTCTTGTCTCTTGGTTTAAACTTAGAGTGTGAAATACAACACACGAACAAACAGGTACAGAAAACACAAGTGTGTAATTTGCTAAGTAATTGCTAAGGGAAACAACCGCCTAGGCTAAGAAGCGGCCTGTTGTCTGTGGTCTACAAGATTCTACGCCTCTTCCTTATGATGACCCTTGTCCCACTCCCAGGGGGTCACTCCTGATGTTTGCAGCAACGGTCTTGCTTTTCTTAGCACATTTACTGCCGATGTTTGTCCCTTTAAGAAGCAGAGTGTGGTTCCTTCTGGTTTTGAACTCTGTATAAAGAGATTCTACAGTATGTACTCTTGTGTCTTCCCTCATGGTGCTTGCCAGTCCCATCCTTGGAGGAGTACCTCATTGACTGTCATGGCTCTGCAGCAGTGGTTCTCAAATCAGGGTCCCCACCAAGTGTCACCGGGGACCTTGTTAGAAATGCAAATTCTAGAAATACACTCCAGATCTACAGAATTAATCAGAAACTCTGGGTGTGGAGTCAACCCTTCTGGGTGATTCTGATGGAGGATAAAATTGAGAATCACTGCCGTGCATGACTGCAGTTTGTTTTTCCAGTCTCCTGTTGATGGGCATTTATGTTATTTCCAGGTCTTTGCTAGGATAAATGTCACCTCTATGACCAGTGTCACACGGGTTTCCCGGGGCATTCATGCATGAGATTGAGGGGCCAGATTTCAGCTCCGCCTGTCTCACCTTTCCTAGTTCAGGCCAAGTTGTTTTCCAAAGGGATTAACATCAGTCTGGGTCCCAGCAGAAGACAAAAGACATGCTAAGTCCCAGGTAAATGGCAAGAGTTTAGTAACAGAGACAACTTACTGCAGTGTCCTGAGAAAAAGCAATGTTTTCACTAAATTGCAAAACCTTTGGAACACAGATGTATTTGGGATTGGTCTCAGGGAGCAAACCCACTATTCATGGTTATGTCCAAATAACTGGTTGTATGTTCTCAAAGTAGGAGCTATAGTTGTCAAGGTTTACGAATATTTTTCTTATATATGCAGAGCAGTTAGGCTGCAAACATTTTTGTGACAAAGTTAGAATTGAATATAAAAACAGATTTCAGGCTCCCAGTGTGTCCTTCCTGTCTCTGCTGTAGTCATTAATCAGACCCTTGAAATGTTGGAGTCCTCTAAGACCTACTTTGCACAGCAACCCAATGCCCCAGACTGGGATTGAACTTTTTGTAAATGAGCCGTCCAAAGCTTAGTTGCGTTCAGTTCAAAATCTGTCGGAAAGCTTTAATCAGAGTATCCATGAAATGGGTGCCAAGAATTTTGAGCTTTGAAACTTTAGCGAATTGTTAATTATCAGAAACAACCCTTGCTGATAGGGAAACACCGAGATTCATCCCTACAAAAACAAGTGTGCAGCTCGAAAAATTAAATGCTGAGAGCTCCAGGGGTGTACGAGGTCTGATTTTCAAATTCCGTCATTGTTTTTGGAATATCTCAACGTGTGGGAAGAATCTAGATGAGATTCCTAGTTTTCATGGGATAAATTTACATTCTGTACTGGAATGGAAGGAAATCAAGAGGGTCTATGATTTTGCAGCATCTAAATTTGATAAAAACATCCCAGAAAAATAGCAAACAAATGTTGAGGGGGACAAGTTTTGGCTTACAAAAATATTTGTTGCAGAATGGTGCCCTGAATGGAGTCAAAATGACTGAGCCCATGGAGACCGGTGAGCTAGCGTATTTGTGTATTTCAACAAAGAATAGACCTGAGCGTGTTCCCCACTTACTAGAGTCTTTCTGAGCTTACCTGGTTCTGTAGTATCTGTAGGAAGAGGATTTTCTTAATTATATAGTCTGCAAAGGAGAATTAATTGAGGTTGTCAGCAGATTTAAACTCACAGCCACAGAAGGCAACTCTGAGTATGACTGCAAGTGATTTCACGATGAGTGAAGACTAGTAAGACCACATGGAAGAAAAAAGTGTGTGTTACGAACTATCAGCAACATGGCCATAGTTACAGGTCCACGGGCATGATAAACTACTTTATTGGGCTACACATGATGTTTCAGAAGATGCATTGATTTTTTTTACATTTTTAAGGGTTTTGTTTAATTATTTGATAGAGAGATCACAAGTAGGCAGAAAGGCAGGCAGAGAGAGAGGAAGAAGCAGGCTCCCTGCTGAGCAGAGAACCCAATGGGGGGGGCTCGATCCCAGGACCCTGAGACCATGACCTGAGCCGAAGGCAGAGGCTTAACCCATTGAGTCAAAATACATATATTTTTAATCCAAAGTTCATTGAACTTTAACATGTACACGTGTGTGTAACAACTACTCCCCATAAAGACAGAGAACGAGTCTAATACCCTAGAAAGTCTCCTAGCCTTTTGCAGACATCTCCCCACCTCCCACCCCAGGTGACCACTGATTTGTCCTCTATAGACTAATTTTGCCTAGTCTAGAATTTCTTGGAAGTTGAATAATACAGTAGGTGCCCTCTTGTATCTGGATTCATTTGCTCAGTACATGGTTTTTGAGATTCACTCATCTGGGGATGTTTTAAGCCGAACTTTGGCCTGGGTGGGTGATTTTCTCTGAGGGCATCTATAGGTCCATCTAAGCCTCTCACACGGCCAGTGTTATTCTTGGCTTAATATTTATCTTTCCTAAGAAGTATAAGATTGAAGCCAGGAAGCTGGTCAGTATCACAGAGGTGACATGGTTGCTGCTGCATAAATTTCTCAGCATAAATTAACCTGTTGGTCACTATTGTGTTGATAATCCAGGAGGCTTGATTTAATTATCCTGAGCAACTTGTTCTGCTCCCCAAAGCATCCCAGTCTGTATGGTGACCCTTCCCACGCAAGACTTGACATGGCTGGCCACCCCTCCTCTTCCATGAAGCTGAGTCATGGCTTCTGAATTTCTTCCCACTCTTTGGGTCGCTGTTCAGCGACTCCACCTCCTTTCCTAAACCCCTAAACTGTGGACTGCACAATTCCTGACCCTCTTCTCATTTCTGTTTATGGTCTCTTCCTAGCTTCAGATACCACTGATCTCCTACTGACTTTTCAGTGGACGTCTCCCCAGAAGTCCAGAATGGCATCCAGAGCCAGCCCGACATCCTGCTTGAAGGTATCAGAAAGGTTTTTCTAACTCAACTCTCAGTGATGTCCTTCCCACCAAAGCAGGCTTCCCATGCAGTTGCAAGAAATGATACAGATGGACCTAGTGTATCCTTTACTCGGTTTCCCCCAACGGTGGCATCTTGCAAAATCCTAAGGCCACTTCACAACCAGGATATTGGCATGGATAGAGACAAGACACAGAAGATGCTCCTGTGGTCCTTTACAGCCACACCCACTTCCCTAATGCCTCCTGGAGTTTTCATTTCTCTGGGATACATGCCCAGAGGGCAATCACTGGGTTGTATGCCAGTTGCATGCTTAGTTTTTTTGTTTGTTTGTTTGTTTTAGTTGCCGAACTTTTCCAGAGTGGCTGTACCATTTTATATTCCCATCAGCAATGCATTCAGTTCTCACCAGCTTCACTGGCTTCTGGTGTTGTCACTGTTTTTTTGTATTAGCCATTCTATGCGTGCAACGATATGTCATTATGGTTTTAATTTTAATTTCTCTATTGGCTGATGACAGTAGACAATTTTTCATGTGTTTATTTGTCAGCTGCATCTCCTCTTGGGTAAGGTGTCTCTTCACGCCTTTGGCCCATTTTATAACTGGATTGTTTGCTGTTTTACTGCTCAGTTTTGAGCGTTCTTTCCATTTCTAGATCCTAGTCCTTTGTAGAATACGTGGTTCGCAAATATTGTCTCCCATCTCTACCTTGTATTTTCCTCCTCTTAACAGGGTCCTCCACAAAGAAAAGTTTAAAATTGTGATGGAGTCCAACATACCAATTTCTCCTTTTGTGGATCATGCTTCCGGTGTCACATCTAAGAATTATTTGATTAGCCCCACATGGCAAAGATTTTATCATATTTATGTTTCAGGTTTTATCATTTTATGTTTTAGATTGAAGTCTGTGATCCACTTTTGTTCATTTTTGTAGCAGATGAACGGCCTGGACAGAAGTTGTTGTTGTTTTTTTTTAATATATTTATGAATGTTCAACCACTCCATCACCGTTTGCTGAAAACGCTCTTTCCTTCATTGGATTGCCTTTGTGTGCTTGTCAGAAATCAGTTGGGTTTATTTGTATGGCTCTGCTTCCGGGATCTCTGTTGTGTTCCATTGATCTATGTGTCTATCCCTCCACTAATCTAACACAGTCTGTAGTTATGCAAGGATTTTTGAGATTGGGTAGATGGATTCCTCCCATTAGCTATTCTCATCCCTTTGCCTTTTAATATACATTTTAGAACACTCTTCTCCAGATCTACAAAAACATCTTGCTTGGGATTTGATAGACACTGCATTAAACCTGTATATCAATGTGGGGAGAATCGACATCTTTATTATGTGGATTCTTCCAAACCATGTCACCGTGTGTCTCTTTCTCTAGTTATATTTTTAAGAATTTTTTTCATCAGTGTTTTGCTGTTTTCTGCATACAAATCCCATACATATTTTGTCAGATTTACATCTGAGTATTTTTGCGTGATTGTACATGGTATTACATTTTTAAGGCTGCCGTCTATGTGCTCATTGGTAGTGTCTACAAATAAAATTGATTTTTGTACTTTCATCTGTATCTTGTGACCCTGCTGAACCCACTTGTTAGTTCCAGGAAGTAGCTGTTGTTTTTGACAAATGCCTTAGGATTTTCTAAGTAGACAGTCATGCCAGCTGCAAATACTGACAGTTCGATTTCTTCCTTTTCAATCTGCATGTATTTTATTTTCTTCTTTGCCTCATTGCTCCCGCTAGATCTTCCTGCACAATGCTGAATAAAAGTGGCAACAGGGGTCATATCTGCCTTGCTCTCAGTCTTGAGGGGAAAGCATTCAGACTTCGACCATTAAGCATAAACTTAGTGATAGGGTTTTTGGAGATGCTCCCTATCAAGTTGAGAAAGTGCCCTCTGTGCTCATTTTTTCTGTGTGTTCAATCATGAATAGTGATTTTTTTGGAGATATAATTCATATACCATAAAATCCTCTTCAAGAAAGAACCCACTTTAGTGGGCATTCGTATATTTACAATGTTGCACAACCATCAACACTAACTCCAGAACATTTTCATCACCCCAAAAAGGAACTGTGTTCCCATCCATTCCCTTCCTCTCCCAAGACCCGGGGAACTATGACTCCACTTTCCAACTCTGCAGATTTGCGTGTTGTGGACACTTAATATAAATAAAGTCATACATATATGGTCCTTGTATCTAACTCCTTTCACTCGGGGTAATGCTTTCAAGTTTCACCCACGTTGTAGCACAGATCATGTATATCTCTTTTTTTTATATGGCCAATCCATATTCCATTGTACGATGATACCACATGTTTACCCATTCATCCATTAGTGGGCATGTGAGTTGGTTCCATTTTTTAAAATATTATGAATTATCCTTCTACAGATATTTTCAAGTGTTTGTGTAGACACATGTTTGCAATTATCTTGGGCATAGGCCTAGGAATGGGATTTCTGGGTTACATGGAAATTCTAAACTTTTGGAGGAACTGCCAAAATTTTACATTCCCACCAGCAGTGGATGAGGGTTTCAATTTTTCCACATCTTCACCAACAGGTGTTATTGTCTATCTTTTCAATTACAGCAATACAAAGAGGTATGCCGTCATAGCGTTGTGGTTCTGACTTGCACTTCCCTAAAGATTAGTGATTTTTGACGTCTTTTCATGTGTTTATGGGCCCTTTGTATATCTCCTTTGGAGAAATATCTGCTCAAATATTTTGCTCATTTAAGAAATTGGGTTGTCTTTTTTATCATTGAGTTATGAGCTCTTTACATAGTTTGGATATTAGACCCTTACCAGATATATGATTTTCAACTATTTTCTCCCATTCTGTGGGTTATCTTCTCACAATCTTGATAGCATCCTTTGAAACAGAAAAGTTTTTAATTTTGGTAAAATCCAATTTATCAGTTTTTTTCATTAGTACTTTGGTGTCATATCTAAGATGCCATTGCATGACCCAAGATTACAAAGATTTACCACTAGGCTTTCCTCTAAGACTTTTATAGTTTTAACTCTTACGTTTAGGTCTTTGATCCATTTTGACTTAATTTTTATATAGGTTGAGGTAGGGAGACTGACTTAATTCTTTGCTATGGATAGCTAGTTTTCTTAGGATCGACTATTCTTTGATCACTAAATTTTCTTGGTCCTCTTTTTGAAAGTGGATTGACTCTAAAATGTTAGGGTTTATTTCTGGACTTTAAATTCTATTCTACTGGACTATACATTTTCTTTTTAAGATTTTATTTCTATATTTGAGAGAGACAGAGAGCACCCACAAGGAGGGGGAGGAGCAAAGGGAGAAGCAGGCTCCCCACTGAGCAGGAAGCCTGATGTTGGGCTCGATCCCATGACCCTGAGATCATGACCTGAGCTTAAGGCAGACGTTTAACAAGCTGAGCCACCCAGGCGCCCCCATTTTTGACGGCTATAATTTGTAGATAAGGTTTGAAGTGTAAGACACTGTTGTTAGGCGTGTATGTGTTTGTATTTGTTGCCTCAGTGGATTGATCTTTTTATCGTTACAAAGTGTCCTTCTTTTTCTCTAGGAACAATTTTTGTCTAATGTCTGTTTTGTTTGATATTACTATAGCTAATCAATTTCTCTTTTGCCTGGTTTGAAGGATATATCATTTTCCATTCATTTACTTTCAATTTAATTTGTGTCTTTGAATCAAAAGTGTGTCTTTTGTAGACAACATTGAGTTGGATCATTTTTAAAAATTCATTTTGTCAATCTTGACCTTTCAACTGGAGTGTTTAACTCATTTATGTTTAACCTGTTATTGATAAGTAGGATTTACATCTGTTCTTTTGTTTTCTATATGTTCTATTTTTTTGTTTTTCTATTCCTCCACTACTGCCTTCTTTCATGTAACATAGATATCTTCTAGTGTACCATTTTTAATTTCCTTATTCCTTTTACAAATTTTTTGAGACCTTCATTATTTTTCATAAAGCAGGTCTGCTGGTGATGAACGGTCTCCATTTCTGTTTACTTGGGAGTGTCCTAATTTTTCCTTCATTTTTGAAAGCTGATTTTGCTGAATATAGAATTCTTGGTTGACAGTCTTTTCTTTCAGTGTTTTGTATCTATCCTCCCACTGCCTTCTGGCTTCCATGGTTTCTGATGAGAAACCAGATGTTCATTTTATCGATGATACTTTATATATAATCACCTGCTTCTCTTTGGCTGCTTTCAAGATTCTGTCTTTGCCTTTGAGTTTTGAGAGTTTGAGTATTGTCTAAAAGTTTTCTGTCTTCTTAGGCTGTATCTTTCCTGGATCTTTGGCTTGAGAGAGCAGCGGAGATTTCTGTCTGTCCCCACAGGCACATCCAGGTTGCCAGCTTCTCTGGCTCTGAGATGTATCACACACAAGAAGACTCAAGGAACTCTCAGCTGTGTCAGTCCTTGGGTCCTGAACAACCTAGCCAATCTGCCTCTCTCTCTCCAATTTTTAAAGTCTCTCTCTTTTTCTTTTTCAGTTCTTTTCTGTTGTGCTTTGCTGAAGGAAGAGGGCAGAGTGCACCAACTCCATCTTCCTGGGAATGGAAGTTGACTTGATTGCCTTTTAGAAGGTACTTTTCATAATCATCTCACGCTGTTACATTTTTACCTTCCTGATCCCTCCCCCACCGCCCGCCATGTCTGTTCTTTTTACAAATGTTTTTCCTTCATTATTCTCACTGTGGACCCTAAATATACTTCCATTAAAGCATCTTTCCCCTCTAGACTGTTCTATTAATTTCAGTGGAAGTTAATTTATGATTATTAATTTTAGTGGCCATTATTCTTAGCATTAGATGTCTTCCTGGGCTTTAGTTTTGAGTTTTAGGTTCATATTGGGGTAAAAGGCTATCTTTCACTTTCTCTCTCTCTCAGTGTCTTCTCTGTGTACTCAAGCCTCTGGAGCCCCCTTCCTTCCCAGTCTAGCGGTTTGGGGCTGCTCCTGTGATGTCTGGTCTGCTGTATAGAGCAGGTTTTATATGGGTGGTGGCGATTCATGCTTCCTGGGCCTCAGGGTCTTCTTGTCAAGCAAGGGAACATGAGATCCATGATGCTGTGTGTGCTTCCTTGTCCCAGGACTACACCTTCACAGAAGCATTTGTCTGCATGAAATGGTCGAAGCAGATTTTTCAGACTCCTCTCTGACATACAGGTGACCCCATTCTCCCTTGGTTTCAAAGAGAAAGCCTGATACTGTTTCCAGAACCATGACATCCTCATTATGCCAGGACATAGGGCCCAGCAAGCCCATGGCTTTGTCCATACTCAGCAGTCTGTGTTTCTGGAGCACAGGGAGTTCATCTTGTTTCTGAGCCCAGCCAGATTCTCTCAATACTTTCTTTCTATGGTTTATCATTGTTCTCTGTTTGTAGCGGACAGAGCTATCTCAGAGCATGAACCCTCAATTATCTGGGTCGGAAACCAAATATTCTGCCCCTGCTTTTCTTATTTTTAAAGTTCTTCTCATTTTTATTTCACTGTTTTTATGTGATGCCACTTTATATCCTATTTGAAATAACGAGAAATACAAATAAATTACACGTATCTTCAAATTCATGTTTCATCATTTCTGAAACAAGGGTATACTTTTGATTCAGTGCACCCAGGAATTTAGGATTTACAATGCTAGTCACAACTGAAATTGTAGCAGACACTTCCCTTCTGTGTACAGAGTTCAGGGTTATGGTGAAGTACAAACGTGATGCTGAGGCAGAGACTGATGGGGCGACTCACAGGAGTAGATGGGGATTCCTGTGTGTGTTTGGAAGAAGTGGGAGGGATAATGGGATCCAGGCCAATTTCTGCATTTGAAGTCATTGACCTCAGTCCAGATGAATTCAACTCCAGCCCCCATCTCCTTTGTGAGATCTCCTGGAGGCAGTTTAAAGAAACACCATCTCCTTTCTTTCCTCTCTTGCCTTATGTCCTAGAAGTTTTCAGCTGTGGCATACTGGGGTACACACAGTTGTGGGCACTTTAGACTATCCTCTTGAAGTACTGACAGCCTCATGCTCCAATTCCCATTTTATACAAGTGAAAACTGGGAAGGTGGGAGAGAAGCTGACTTTGTCCCAGGATTGACTGAGGAATGCAGGGGCCCCACGTGGTTCAGCCTCCTTGAAGACGTCCTAGAAAGACCAGCATGGTGGGTGTTTTCTGTCTCTGGCTGTGCCCCAGCCTGGAATTGACCACCCAGAAGCAGCTCAACAAGGTCAAGCAGGAAAAGCCTCCAGATCCTCATGCTCTTTGGCCCAGCAATTTCACTTGTCGGGTATTACCCTGGAGAACTTGGCAGACAAAGTCTGGGATTTATACACAAAGTAGGGTTTACAGAACTTCCATAAGGAAGTAAGATAGAGATCTGTCAAAAGGAGCACGGTATGCGATGTCAGTGGAACACTAGGCAATAACTGAAAAATCATGCCTTTAAGTATCTTTAATGGGAAAATGCTGAAAATTCAGTGTGCTATTAAGGTTACATAATAGTTCATAAAGTACAAAAATTAGTATTCTGAAAGAGAATATATCAAAGAGAAATGACTGGAACTACAAAAATATTACTATTTGTTTTCTTCAGGTTGGGGGACTCTTGAGGGATACGAAATTGTTTTTTAACAACTTCCATGGCATCAAAATATTCTGCAGTGGGTATGTATTATACTGAATGTGTATTCAAGTTACAATAGGAAAAGAATGTTTCATTAAAAAAACAATTACAACAAGATAGATATAAAAAAACATAATTACAACAAGAGCTCCGCTCGTAGCCTTAGGAAGAATTACAAAAACAGGAGGCATCCATCCTAATAATAAAATAACAGCTAACCCGGGCCCACTGATTGGCTGCTGCAGGAGGACACGGAGCCGTAGCCCTGGGGGCGGGGCTGCGCGCACCACTTCCGGGGCGGGGCTTCGGCCGCCGCCGCGCACGCGGGAGCAGGCGATCTCCATGGCAACCAGCAGGGCCCGCGCGAGGCCCGCCCGCCGCCTCCACCGTCTCCGCCGCCGCGCCCGCCGCGCCCAACCCGCCCGCCCCGCCCGCACCCCGGCCGCCCGCGACCCGCCCTCCCTCCGCTGCGACCCCGGCCCCGGTCCCGGTGCCCGCTCGCGCTCCCGCCCGAGGCCGCCCGCGCCCGCCTCCCGCCGCCGCCCCGGCCTGACCTGACCGGGAAGCAGTTCCGCGGGCCGCCGCCGCCGTGACTCATCGGCCCGCCCGCGTCCCCCGATCGGGCCATCTTGGTCGCGGCCGGCGCGGCAGACGGAGCCGCGGAGGAAGCCGCGGAGACCCAGGTACGCGCCCGCCGCCGGTCCCGGGCCCCCGCGCCGCCGCAGGTGCATCCGCTCTTTGTTCTGCGCAAGGTGGGCGCCGGGCCTCGCGCGGGGAGGGGGCTCCGGGCCCGGGCGCCCCTGCCAGACGCCCGCTTCCCCACCCCCGCGCAGCGGCCTTTCCTTCCACCCCCACCTCCACGCAGTCCAGACGTTTCTCTAAAACATCTTTTCCTCCTTCAGGGCCCAGAACAACCCGACCCTCTGTGCAGCCCGCCGTGGCGCGGAGAGGCCCGCGATAAAGGAGCCGCCTCCGTAGTCGGCACCGCCAGGGCCTGCACCACCTACCTGGCCTCGGCTCTGCCTGGTCCCGGCTGTGCGCGGCTCTCGGCCCCGTCGGCCCTGCCGGCCCTGCCTTTTTGTTCGGTCTTCTCAGCCGCTCAGCGTGGAACCCTGATTCCTGTCGGGGTTTGCCCAAACCTAGCATCACAGGTGCTCAGGCTCTGGGTCACCCACACCCCCTTCTCCCAGCCCACCCGTCCGGGCCTTCGGCTGCCCTCTGGCCAACATGGTTCAACCCCAGACATCGAAAGCCGAGAGCCCGGCCTCTGCAGCATCTACCAATGCCCAAATGGATGACGTCATCGACACCCTGACCTCCCTGCGCCTCACCAACTCCGCGCTGAGGCGGGAGGCCTCGACCCTGCGGGCGGAGAAGGCCAATCTCACCAACATGCTGGAGAGCGTGATGGCAGAGCTGACCTTGCTGCGCACCAGGGCCCGGATTCCGGGGGCGCTGCAGATCACCCCGCCCATCTCAGCAATTACCTCCAATGGGACCCGACCCATGACCACGCCTCCAACCTCCCTGCCGGAGCCCTTTTCTGGAGACCCCGGCCAGCTGGCAGGGTTCTTGATGCAAATGGACAGGTTCATGATCTTCCAGGCCTCCCGCTTCCCGGGTGAGGCTGAGCGAGTGGCATTCCTGGTGTCCCGGCTCACTGGGGAGGCAGAGAAGTGGGCGATCCCCCACATGCAGCCTGACAGCCCCTTGCGAAACAACTATCAGGGATTCCTGGCAGAGTTGCGGAGAACCTACAAGTCTCCACTCCGGCACGCCCGGCGCGCGCAGATCAGGAAGACTTCTGCCTCTAACCGGGCAGTGCGCGAGCGGCAGATGCTCTGTCGCCAGCTGGCTGCCACGGGCACAGGGCCTTGCCCCGTGCATCCAGCCTCCAGTGGGACTAGTCCAGCTCCGGCTCTGCCCACGCGAGCACGGAACCTTTAAGATTCGGCCACCGCCTGGGTCGCCTCTGCAGCGACGCAGACAGCATACGCCCTTTGCAACGTAGAAGAAGTGTCCATACGACAGCATCGCCCTTGTTTGAAGACCTTCCTCCCTGCCTCTCCAGACCTGTTCCATAAGGAGATCTTCCTTCATCACTCTTGGGTGCCCCGTGACCCACCTTCCTTCCCAGTGATCTGTGCTAGCTTTGGACCCACACTGCATGCTTCCCCTGTCTTGCTTGCAGACCCTGCTCTCCTGGGGACCGCAGCTCTGCTGCTCGGCCACAGTGACCCCACAGCCCGCTGCGGATCATTTGGGCGGATCTCTCCTAGCCTGATAAGGTTCACGGACACTCTTGCTCTACCCTGTGCAGGCCCCCATGGCAGCTCCCCGCTGATGACAGAGGGAACCACTTTGGCCAGGCTGGTGGTGTGCTTTGGGTACCTGGGGGCGCGGAGTCTGGCTTCGCACCCGTAGCTGATCACCATCCCTGCCAGGCCCTGGAATAGCAGGTGGGGGCCTGGGGGGTGGGGGGCTCGACTCTGCTGCGGTGGCCAAGTGTTTCCTGCTGGGAGTGTGGCACGAGCATTTCTGGTGGGCAGGCTTCACTCTTCGCGGGAACACACAGTCGGTATGTCCCATTGTCGCCACTGGGAAAGCCCCCAGAGGATGCACCTCCGGGAATGCTTGCTTTAGTTGCAGCGTTCTGACAGCGCTGGGCATTCTGGGAATCTGGAACTGGCCTGCTGCAGGAGGTCACTGTGACTCGGGATCGTTGAGCGGTTCCATGGAGCCACCACAGGTGGCCTGTTCGTGTACCTCCCTGCCTGAGGCCCATGGTGGGCTGAGGGAGGGAGTGCACCAGTGGGAACCGCCACCGCCAGCTTGTGTAGTCTCCCCTCCCCCCCGCCCTGCCTCTGCCCCCCCATCACTTGGTGGGAGGCCTGTCTAGCTCGAGACCTGTTCCCGTCTCCAGACGACATGTGGCCTTCACCTCGGCCCCCTTGGCCACCCACACCACCTCTGGATCTCCAAAGCCGCGTGTAGCATGTCCTCCCTGTGCCTGGGCTGTCCCATCGGGTGTCTAGGCTTTGTCTAAGAAAACAGGGACTCCTAGCTCGAGACCCAAATCCTCTGGGATGCGTCACTAAGCACTTAAGGAAGGAGTGTTTGCCTCTGATGGCCCCACCAGGGTCTCTGTGGCGTTTGTAACGGGAAAGAGCTGCAGTCTGCCTTGGTCCTAATGTGGGGACAGGACAGAACTGGCACTTGGGTCCAAATTCCGAGGGACAACGCTACACCTGTGATGGTGGATGGCCTTTTGGTTCCTCATAGGGAACATCCAGAAATCACTTTCTAAAGGAGACTTGGCCAAGCCCTTTGGACCATGATGCTCTCGCCATATTTAATGCCAAATGAACCGCATTTACATGACTGCCTGGACCATGGGGAAGATGAGGCGTCTTATCCTGGGTCCATCTGCCCTATCCGAATGGTCCTGGCTTGACAGCCGAAGGCTAGCCTCGGCACCCACCCGAAGACCCCTGTCTTGGGACACCCAGAGGTTGGGTCCTAGGGTCCATCCTTTCTTCCTGAGAGTTTTGATGATGCTGGGGACAGTGGCTGCGTTCTTAAAGTGGCCACTGCCTTGCAAGGTCAAGGACATTCAGTGGCTGCTGGGGTTCGTGGACCACTGCCACCCACTCATTGTAAACTCTGTTAGCCCAGTCGCCCTGCTGAAGAACTGCCTCAATACAGGCTTCAGGCCCCCTGGATTCCAGCCAAGGCTGTTCCGGTGGGACCGCGGTGCTCATCAAGCATGAATGGGGGGAGGGGAGGACACACAGTGGGGCCATCATTCTGGGGGGGGTGGGACCTCTAGTGGGGGGTGTACAGATCCCTTTCTCTTTGCGCTCAGTGCTCTACTGTCTGCCTGCTAGGCGGAGGGGCAGCGGATGCAGGGGTGCGGGCCCCCCGGGGAGGGGGGTGGACAGGATGCCTTCCCCGGGGTAGGAGGCACCCTGAAGGTTGCCATGTGGCCCCAGCCCTCTGAGGACGAGAGACCCCGCATGGAAGCAGGGCGGGGACTGCCATCTCGCCGACCCCTGGGCTTACCCACGTGGCATGTAGAAGTCCTACTGCGCTTGCGTTGCGCGCAGCCTTGGCGTAGTGCCTTGGAGCGCAGCAGGGCGCCGCCGCGGAGGGCGGGGCTGGCGTGCTGCCTGTCCGCCCGGTGATCCGGCCTCTGCCGTGGGTGGGTCGCGCCCCGTCCAGGCCGCTGCTCCAGCTCCCTTCGGTTCAGTGAGTTGTGTTTCGGCCGCTGGGGCTTCTGCTTGTGGGTTTGGTTGTGGTGCTGTTGCGCATCTGCGCCCTTGACCGCTTCCGGCAGGTTTGCAAGTGAGTAGATGAGAGGCTCGGGGGGGTTACCCTGCATCAGACTCAGAAGAGGCCCCACGTGGCTCCCATGGAAGACGTCGGAGTTCTCAGAGAAGAGGGTGAGACCCACGCTCCGTGCAGCCCAGAGCCAGACCGTGGGACGGGGAGGGTCAAGCTGGAGAAGGAAGTGGGGGAGGGGAGCGGCATTGTACAGACTTCCGGTTGTGAGTTCTCTGAATTTAGGAGAACAGGTATTGATGTATAGGAGGGACAGGCAGTAGTGTTAAACCGTGCATGTGAGGGAAAGTTTTATATTTTTCATGGTGTGGACATTATTTGAACTATACTGTGGTTTTCCCGGTCTACCTGATACCCCATCTGGTAAGTAAGCCTCGTGGCATAACAGGGCATCGTTTGAGATGGAATTTAGAATAAGGGGTGGCTTCCTGGCCGAATGTATAGTGTGACCTTGGGCTTAATGTCCTAAAGCATTTCAGTGATTTCTAGGAAAAAACAAAGACCTGGTACGTGGGTCCCAGGTAAGTATATGATGAATGAGTAATGGCAGGGGCGCAGGACCCCCGAGAAGGTGCTGGTATGACTTTTACTGGTGTGTGGGTCCCTGCCGCCAAGTGTGACAGGCCACTCGCTGGGTTACCGCGGTCCTGGCAGTTCGGCCCATACGGGAGGAATGTGAGGGACGGATGGGCGCGACATACTTAGGCTACCTTATGGACTCAAGCCCTACAGTCGGATGAAAGGGATCCCCATGGACCACCCTCTGCAGAGGACTTTGGGTGGGAGGAGGTGGAGGAGATGGAGATCCTTGCCGGAAAACTAAGCTCTCCGGTGCCTGGGAAGCCTTAGACGGGCGCTTAGAGCGGAGGTCAGGACTGGAGTCTGCAGAAGGAAGGGCAGAGCACCTCGCTGCCAACAGCGGTAGCTTGCCCGCGTCGGGAGAGGATTGGGTGTAGGACAGGTCCACTGTGGAGAGGGTTGGTGACCCCATGGCGTCTCTCGGGGTCCTAACATGGGGAGTGGCGGCAGGTGGTGCCGCGCAGACTCCGTGGAGGAAATGGGAGGGGCCCTAGCTGCTCACTGTGACGTCACTAACTCCACGGGAAGTAATGACGCGCCAGGTCTTTCCACGGTCAGAGCAAACCTACACCTTACAGAAATGTTGGAGAATAAGGTAGAACGTGAGAACAGCGAAGTCGTAACATTTTGGTGGCTCTCCTGCCAGGCCCCTCCCTTCTCCCCGCACCCATCATGGTTTTTCTTCTTTTTGTTGCGACGTAGTGGTGACAACTACCTTCTGTAATGAAACAATACTGTGTGGGTGTTTTCACTTCTATCCGAGGACTTCCCCATTACACGTTATTACTAATTTGCGTTTGAACTGGCTGTGTCCTCCCACCATGTAGACGGACAGTAGTGCCCATGCCTGACCCATGCCGTTTGTCAACTAATTTCCCACCACCAGAAATGGAAGAATTTCTTCGTACATAACGCTTTTCCCCAACGTCAAGTTATTTCCTTAGGATAGATTCTCAGAGGTGGGATTATTGAATTGATATGAAAACCTTTGAGCCCCTTATGACATATTGACGGAATGGTTTCCAGCAACGTTTGTATCCATCGACACTGCCGCCAGCAAGGACGGACGTGCCTGTCGGACCGTCTCGCCGGCTCTGAGTCGAATCCTCTGGCGGGACTTGCTGGCCTGATAATGAAACATACCTGTGTTTCAGTTTGCATTTCTTTGCTTTCTAGCAAAGTAGAACATCTTTCCATGTTAAGCAGTTGTGTTTCCTCTTCTGTGGATCGTCAGTGTCCTTTGCTCTACTCTACTGGGGTCTGATAAATTTGTATGAGCTCGTTCTATATTAAAGATATTAACCTGTCGTGTGTCATATTTGCTGCCCGTGTGTCCAGCTCTTTACTTCTGTGTGTGTGTGTCACTGACATTTTGACTTCCTCCATGGCCGATCCACTCTCTCGTTGGGCACAGGGCCCCTAGACTCCCCGCAGCAACACGGCGCAGACACATACGTTTGTCCCTTTGGCTCATGGCTGTGTCATCGTGCCTGTAGCTACATGATGTGGTAGGCACCCCGTAAACCTCTGCCAGCTTGCTGCATGGATGCGCTGGGTGCTGGAGGTTTGTGGAGGAGTAGAACGAGGCCCAGCCCCCGTGCCTTCAGACCAAGTCTCAGAATCCCTTTGCGCTGTTAAAAATCACTTAGGACCTCCTGGCTTCGGCTTACGTAGATTCGACTCCTCGACATTTACCATATTAAAATGGAGAATGGCTGAAAATATTATTTTGAAAATAAACACGTTACAGACAACATAAATAGCATATTTTAAGAAAAACTATTTCCCAACACATAAAAAGTGAGAAGAGTGACACTGCTCTCCATTTTTACAAATTTCTTTAATGCCTGACTCAGTAGAAGACAGCTGGAGTCTCACACCCACTTCTGCACTCAATCTTTTGCAAGATCACTTCTCACGTAGCTTCTGAAAAATTCCACTGGGGACTCATGAGATAGAGTGGGAAAGCAGAGAACATTCGAGCAGTATTACAAAGCCAGTTTTACCTCACAGACCCCCTATGAGGGTCCTGCCCACTCAAAACCACTCATCTGAGAAGAGCAGAGACCAGAAGGGCCGGTGGTTACCTGCATTGGGCCCTTTCTTTCAGTGTTCTATTTTTTAAACATTTTTTGAAGATTTATTTGAGAGGGAGTGAGTGAGTGAGTGGGGTGGGGGCGGGGGAGAAGCAGACTCCCCACTGAGCGGGGAGCCTGACGTGGGGCTCCATCCCAGGACACCGGGATCATGACCTGAGCCAAAGGCAGACGCTTAACGACTGAGCCACCCAGGCGCCCCTCTCTCAGTGTTTTCAACGTTAGGTTTCTCTTTCCCTCTAGAATTAATAAAGTTGGTTCTGGAATAAGTCTGGCATGGAGTGTGAGGTGAGGCTCTAAAGTGACTTTTTCCCCCCCAAATACTTAAACATCCTGAGATCATAAATTCTTTCCATTGCATTGACATGTGTTTCCTTCATCACATCTCAAAGTCTTATTTTAGGACCGGCTTTTCTATTACCTATCAATCCACTGACTTCCCTCTGCCTCTCTTTTTAAAATGACTTCGGTCTTACCATTTGTACTCCTATCTATCTAGGAGGGCTCCCCTCCTTCAGGTTTCCTTACTCTTTCCCACTAGAGGAACTTACAACTTAATTCTAAGGTTTCCCAAAATCTTGGTAACAGGTGCAGAGCTCGGAGAGACATCGCTGCTTTGGTGAACGGTGGGCAGGGTGGAGAGCTGCGAGCCGGTGTGCCATCCTCCTACCGGCCCAAGACCTCAGCCTCCTGCCTCCCCGGCCTGGGGATTTCCACCATGGCTTCTCTAAGACAGGTGGTGGTTTAGGAACGGGGTTTAAAACCTGCCCCTCAACTGGCTAGCCTGTTGCCAAGTCAGTGTCTTCAGCTACGGAAAAGCATATAGAGCACACGTAGCGCCCTAGGTGGGTCCTAGATGTCTGGTCCTAAGAGGTTCACAAGGACCCAGCCACCCGCTCCTGGAGCTGAGCCCCGCTGCCAGCCAACTCCGCTGTGGGACCCAGTTCGAGGCGTGAGACCAGGAGCCTGGGTTGGGACAGCGCCTGCATCTTCGGCGATCGCACAACACCTGCTTTTGCTTTCAGCTCCCATGTACCCAGCCTAGGAGGATGCCACCCCAGGGCCCACTGAGTCTTGCTCCCAGTGAGCGCCGGCTGCAGCCCCTGCCTTCTCTTCTTCATCCCCACCAAGGATGAAAGCCTCCACCAAGGCCTTCCAAGGCTTCTCCTGCACAACCCTCGGTCCACTTAGCTTTGGGTCCATACCCCCGACCACTTTGGTCCCTCTGCCTTCCCTCAGGCTCTTAGTCCTGTGGGAAGACCAGGGTCGGATTTCCCCTCTTAGAAACCCTCCTTGAACAATACCCTCACAGCTTGACAGCCTTATAGCTATTGTAAAAAATCCAACATGCCGTGTTAGTGAGATTCTGCTTTTCTCCCCCGGTAGGCCCCGTGCCCCTTGAGGGCAGAGCTGATGTCCGATGTGTGTGTGTCCCCGGCACCCAGCCCTGGGGGGCTCACAGAGGAGCCACCTGGGGACACGTTCAGGGGTTGGCCAGAAGAACAGCCCAACAGACAACATCTGGGAGTCTTGGGTCCACAACACCCAGGCCACCTGCCGAGGAAAACTAGAACCTCCAGCAGGTGCCACACCCCTCCGTCCTGTTTTCTCACGGAACGTGTAAGACAGACATCTCGTACTGTCTATATTCCTTACCGGCCTGCTCTGGGCTTATTTGTCCCACATAATAATGATGAGAACTTGACAACACCATGACATTTACTGAAAGTGCACCAGATTCATGAATAATACCCTGTCTCCGGATTTGCCACCCTTGACTCCAACTAGCCCTTGCTTTTGGGATGTACCTCGTTGACGATTTTTGTCACCGTTGCATGGTGTTGCAGCAAGCATCCCAGCAGCTACATGTTTCCTTGGAAGTGTGGCTCTTTGCCTGCTCTGCTCCCGTCGCGAGCCTGCTTCATACTGACTGCGAGGTCACAGCTGACACACAGCAGAGATGGGCCGGGATTCTACTTGACCGTTCCACTGAGCGCCGAGTAGCCTGTGCGGCTTTCCAGGTGATTCCTTCCCATTTTCACAGACCCCACAAGCGTCTCCAGCCAATGGTGATATTCTGCTCCAGGAATAGAGGCTGTGGGTCCCCAACTTCCCTGCCAGGACTGAAGGGCTCATCATCCCAGCGCCAGGAGGGTTGGTGACCGACCCTCTCAGCCGTGGTTCTTCCCCAGACTCGCCTTCAGATGAAGCCACCGCCTCACCCGGGGCCATGCCTCCTTCCCTCCGACAGAGCGCACCAAGCACTGGTCAACGTGGGGCAACCCCACACCCCCAAGCTCTCTGTGACACTGACCAAGGCCTAGTGACCGTGACACAGCCCAGCTTGGCACTCTGCCCAGTCCTGCTTCCTTCACTCTCTGTGGGTGTCGACCGGAGACCACTTCCCAATGAACTCCCTGCAGGCGAACCTCTGTGTCAGAGTCCGTGTCCTGGGGACAGTGGCCTGCGACAGCCCATCCCATCCTTCAGACATTGTTTCCTCCTCCTCCTTCAGTTTCTGGAGCTTCTCAAACAATGTTAGCTGGTGTTACTGCTGCCAGACATCTTGCTCCTGACTGGAATGGGAAGCACAGTTGCTGGGTTTTCCTGGATGTCCACTACGGGGTCTGTGCTGTGGCAGCCCCGTGTCTCCCTCTCACTTAGTCCTCCCGCCGCCCGCCCGTCCGGGGCATGTCACCACGTCGCCTGATGGGCCAGGAACCAGAGCCAGAGTGGGTAAGCGACTGGTCCACCGTCACACAGCGGCTGGGGCGATTTCTGGGACCTGAACCTGGTCCCTGGGTTCCTCTTAACCCGTTTCTTAACCACTGCCCATCTGGTCTCTCCCCTGTACCCGTGGCCATTGCACTGGAGTGAGGGGGCCATGTGCCGGCACACACATACACCACACACTACACACATATCCCACACCATGTGCTCACCACACATACACCTACACCACACACACATGCACACGACACACCACACGCCCACTCACACCACAGACACACCCACACCACTCACACACCTACACCACACGCAGGCCACACAGCCATACTGCACACACACCACACATACACACACATACCACACATCCACGTTGCACACACGCCATAAACACCCACACCATACATCACCCACACACCACACACAGACACTACAACGTACCTGCACACCACACCCACACCACATACACAAACCTCCCACACACTCACACACCACCTGCACACCACACACACCTACACCACACACACATTCATGCCACACACCACACACCCACACCATATACACACATACCACACCACACACACCCACGTGGCACACACACCACACACCATCAGATGTGTGGATGGAAACATTTGAGAATAATGAAGGGACATTTCTTCGGACCGGAAATGAAGACATCTCACAACTGGGAAAGACCATGAGAAATGGGAGCTGTGTGTGCCTGTTGGTGAGCGGGGCCTGGAACACCTCCAGCCTTGTGTCTGCGTGTGTGGCTGGGGGTGTGCTGCCCACTGTGGCCCAGGTCCAGGAGGCCCACCGAGGCCCACGGCCCAGCGTCCCAGAGGGGCAGGCGCTTCTGGGCTTGGAGTCCCGCCTGGTCCCTCTACCACAGCTACGGCCAGAAGCCTTTCTTTTTTTTCCAGATGGGTTACGTGTGCTATTGATTAGATACTGCTATTGTACTATTTTTTACGTTGCCATCTTAGAGAAATCTTCATGTTTTCGTAAGTTTTCAAGTTGATTGTCTTGGATTTTCATATCATCTCATCCCTTCCAAAGGAGAGCATTATCCACGACTTTCTAACACTTTGTAACTTCATCTTCTTCTCTGAGCACACAGGCAGAGACTGGGAGGAGCCCCTTGGCCCGCCTGACTTCACACTGCTCTGGGAGGCCGCAGCCGGAACCCGGATTAAACTCTGGTCCCTGGGTGGCTTCTGTGGCTGGTGAACCACACGGCGTGGCTGCTGGGCCCGGGGCAGCCAGACCCTGCGGCTCGGTGTCCGGTGCTCCTCTGTCCTGTTGCTGCTCTGCATTGGACGCCGTCAGAAACCCATCCCTGTCACCTGTGCTGACTTGAGGCGAATGTGGCTGCTCTCCGCCTTCCCCAGTTACTCATCTACCCCAGCCCCCGCTCCTGAGAACCCCCACCCCACCCCACCGGGTGACCTCCTGGGGTTAGGAAGCCGCCTGTGACCCCAGCTTTCTTCCACAGCCTCCCCAGACCCCCAGGCGACTGACCACCGCCCTCATCACAAGCGGCTCTGGGGACTTGGCCAGCTCCCGCCCCTCTTTCTGTGGTCTTTCCCTGGGTCCCATGGCTTCTGGATTTAGCTGTGGCGTCTTCTGGATTCCCAGTAGTAATGTGTCCCCAGAAACCTGCTGGTCACATATCAGGCACCACAGTGAAAACTGATAGAAACTGTCCCCTCTCTCGGGTCATATCTCAGCATTTTCAACAATAGGACAGGCTCATGTGATTTGCCCACGAGTCTCCAATGGCCATCTCAGGCTCAGAACATCTACTAGAGCCTTCACCTGTCAATTAAATCCATTTAATTTCAAGATATACACTGTACCAGGATATCGAGCTGGGCTTTTCCTGTTGTAAATGAATAAACTACATTTTCTGGGCTCAGACAGCTGCCAACAAGCCATCAGCGCCCACACCTGAAGGGGTTTCTTAGATCAGCCATTCCGGTAGGACCAAAACTCGCAGAGACTGGCTGGGTGTTTACCAAACCTGTTTCCTCTCCTTCCTGGACAAAAAAAAAAAAAAAAAAAAGGCCTCTTTTCCCACGTGAGGGTGAGAGGGGACCTCTGTGATCTTTCCCCTTCTGCCAGTTGGATCAATGCTCATGGTCAAGGTGACCTTGAAAATCCTGTAAGTGCAGATGGCAGATGAATATAATGGAAGAGGCCTGGGCCCCGAGTCACAATTTTGGGGGTGAGCCACCTGGTGTTCTCAGGGTGTGTGCATCGGTGCAGTGAGTGTGACTGCCCCTGTGGGCACCAGCCCACAGAGGTGGGTAGATGGGAGGAGGGAGGGGGTGGCCAGCCCAGGTGGAGTGAAGATTCACTCCCCTGTGCCCTTTTCCCCTGAGCTGCCCTGACACATGCGTGAACGTGGCCTGGCCAGGCTGAGTGAGGTCCAGATGAGAGAAGGCCTCTACAGCCCCTCCGAGCCACCAGCACCCCCACTCCCCGAAAGCTCTAACCAGCTCTGGGGAGAAGGAAGGGGACAAGCCCCATTGTGTTTGTGCTGAACATTCTTTAGAAATAAACAGAGCTTAGTCTTAAACACCAAGAGACTGTTCTACAGACACAAATGACAAGCAAACCTTGGAGTCTGGCCAAGATGTCATTAAGGGACCTCCTACCTAGCAGGGAAGGGGTTCAGCAAATCCCACTTGGATTGGGGTTTGGAAGAAATAAAATTGTTTCTATTTACATTCCTGACGAGAGGAGACTCCTCAAAAAACTGGTTACACATAATTTACTTAAATCGTGAAAAAAACTCACAAAGCTATAAAATAACAAACCAGGGAAAGCAGAGAAAACACTGGTGTTCCCGATCCTACAGGAGCTTTGAGGCCATGAAAAACAGCACGTTAAAGGGATGCTACCCTGAACATTCCAACTTCCTGGAGTGGTTTGGAAGAAACTTCAGAATCTGGATGAGAAAAATAACAACAATAACACACATGGACTGGGCACCTGCTGTATGCCAGACTCTGTTCTAGAACTGAAGAGGTAATGGTAAGACAGAGACGCCGTCCTCATGAGGGAAGAACAATAAAGCCACCTGTATGTCACATTAGGGAAGGAGGGTAGATGTGACCCCCAAGGGCTTGATAACCTAGCAAAGGGCCAAGGAGGTAAAAGGGGACTTGGACTCAAACTTCGTTGAGACCCTAGAGAGGAAAAAGTTATTAAGATCTGTGTTAGTCTTAAAATCAATAGCATCTTAGACTCAAGCAAATAGCTATTTTTTTTTTTTCCAGTTTGGGATTACACTGAATATACAATTTAACGTCCTGCATAAAACTGACCTACTATGATGCACGTTTTACCATGGTGTTAAAAATATTATTTGAAAATAAGCTAATGATTTCATAATACGTCATTATATGGAGGTATGTAACTTTCATAGCTATTCTTCCCTAGCTTGTGATATATATATATTCTAGATATATATTATATATATATATATCATTATATAGATAGATATAGATACAGTATTCATTTTTTAAAAATCAAGATATAATTTACATGCAGTGAAATAAACAGAACATAAATTAATTCTTTGACGTGTATTTTTTTCTTTAATGCGTTTTGACAAGTGTATCACCCAGGTAACCACCCCCAAAATCGAGACCTAGAACATTTCCATGACTCTAGAGAGTTCCCTGTGCCTCCTGCCAGGCAGCCGCCCCTTGTCCCTACAGCCCCTGTTTCAATTCCTAGGTCCATAGATTAGCTTTGGCTGTTCTGTCACTTAATATACATGAATCCTAGAGCCTGCACTCCTGTATTCAGGTGCCTTCTGCTTATTACAATGTGTCTGAGATTCGTGCATGTTGGCATGCGCGTTAGCTGTTCATTTTTGCTTTACTGCTCAGCAGGGCTTCTACGGGTAGACCATGGTCATGGACACCTAGGCCATTTTGAGTTTGAGCTGACATGAATCAAGTCGTTATGCGCAGTTCCACAGTAGTCTTTTTGTGCACCTGTGCTCGCATTTAGCTGGGGTAAATACCTAGGGCTGAACTGCGGGGTCATAGGTGAGGTGTACCACTTATAAGAAACTGGCAACCTGTTTTCCAGAGTGGCTGCTCCATTAATGCTGGTGTTAGGTGTGTATGAGGGTTCGTGTTGATGTCCCTTTCTGTCTAATTTCAGCCATTCTGGTGGGCTTGTAATAGCATCTCATAATGGCTTTAGTTTACATTTCCTTGATTTCTAATGATGTTGAGCTTTTTTCTTTCTTCTTCTTCTTCTTCTTCTTCTTCTTCTTTTTTTTTTTTTTGCCAGCCATCAGTATACTTTCTTCCCCCCCCCCAATATTTCCTCATTATTTAAAAATTTCCAACATACATAAAAGTTGGAAAGAAAACTGGAGAGCAAACATCCATATATCCACCAACTAAATTTTATAATTAACATTTTAAAAAAGATTTTATTTACCTATTTGACAGAGAGAAAGAGATCACAAGTAGGCAGAGAGGCAGGCAGAGAGAGAGTGGGGGGAAGTAAGTTCCATGCTGAGCAGAGAGCCCAATGTGGGGCTCCATCCCAGAACCCTGAGATCATGACCTAAGCTGAAGGCAGAGGCTTAACCCACTGAGCCACCCAGGTGCCCCTATAATTAACATTTTGCTACATTTCCTTTATCGCATATCCATCCATCCATCTACCCATCCTTAATATACCTCATTTTTAATGTGTAGCAAAGTAGGTTCAAGATATGAAGACATTTCACTTCGAAAAGCTTTGGCATGCATGTCACCAACAAGATACTGATGTTTGCTTATGGTTCTTTCTTTTTTTTTTTTTTTTAATTGTGGGAGGGGGATTAATTCACAATGAAACCATCTGTCTTAAGTATGGTATTTGGTGAGTTATGCATGCACAACTGCCAGCCAAACCCCTTACAAGATGCTGAACATCAGCACCCAAAAATTTCCCTAGTGTTTCCCCCTCCTCAGTTCTAAAGACTTATCAATCTGAGGGCACCAAAGATATTCTGCAATTTCATCTAAAAAAATACAGTTCTGACTTTTACACATAGATTTCTGATTCATCTCAAGTAAATATTTTGTGGATGTTATCAGGTTGAAATTTGTTTTTTTTCCATATGGATATCCAGTTGTTTTTAGAGTCACCTGTTGGAAAACTTTGTTTCTCCATTGGATTGCTTTAGTGACTTTGTCTAAATCCAGTGGGCAATATAGTTGGTCTGCTTCTGGACTCTTTGTTCTATTCCATAAATCTATTTGTCTGTTCCATGCTATCTTGATTACTGTGACTTTGTAGTAAGCTTTGAACCCAGGGAGTATGAATTCTGTTCTCGCTTTTCCAGATTGCTTTGGACAATCCAGGTCTGTGCTGTGCAGTGTGTCACCCCTAATTATTGAAATTAGGGGCACCTGGGTGGCTCAGTCAGTTAGGCATGTACCTTCAGCTCAGGTCATGATCCCAGAGTCCTGGGACTGAGTCCTGCACAGGGCTCCCTGCTCAGCAGGGAGCCTGCTTCTCCTTCTCCTTCTGTCTGCTGCTCCCCTGCTTCTGCTTGCTCTCATTCTCTCTCTCTCTCTCTATCTCTGTGTGTCAAATGAATAAAATCTTTTAAAAAATATTGAAATAAAGTAAAGTGAAAGATTTAGTTCCTCAGATACAATAATCACATTTACAGTGCTCAGTAGAACATTTCTATCATCATAGATTTATGTTAGGTCTTTTTCATTTCCATATACATTTTAGAATCATTTCATCAATTTCTATTAACGAAGCCTGCTGGGACAATGATTGGCGAGGATTTGAATTGCTGAGAAAAGCACTTAAGGACTGACATTTTACTAATATTGGCTCTGATACAAGAATGCGGTTTCTCTCCCAGTTAATTCAGGACTTCTTTCCTTTTTCCCAGTAGTTCTGTGGTTTTTACTCAGTGACCCTTACACATGTATTCCTAAGGATTTTATGATTCTTGATGCTCTTGCAAATGGACTCTCTTGAAAAATTTCATTTTGCAATTGTTTGTAGATAATGCATAAGACCAAAACTGAGGTTTTTTTTTTTAAGATTTTATTTATTGATTTGACAGAGAGAGATCACAAGTAGACAGAGAGGCAGGCAGAGAGAGAGAGAGAGAGAGAGAGAGAGAAGCAGGCTCCCCGCTGAGCAGAGAGCCCGATGCGGGACTCGATCCCAGGACCCTGAGATCATGACCTGAGCCGAAGGCAGCAGCTTAACCCACTGAGCCACACAGGCACCCCCCAAAACTGAGTTTTATATTTGCTTTTATTCTGTGACTCTGTTAAATTCATTTAGTAGTTCTGGAGACATTTCCCCAAACTCCTTAGGATTTTCTACATATGTGATCATGTTGCCTGAATAAAGAGAGTTTCAGTCTTTCTTTTCATTCTGTGCGCATTTTATTTCTTTTTCTGGCCATTTTCCACTGCGGCGAATTCTAGTACAGTGTTATACACGGGTCATGAGAGTAAATACATTGCCTGATTGCTGATCTTTGGGGGCACATGGTTGATATTTTACCACTATGTGTGATGATGTTAAGCAGACAGTTTCTCATATGTGGTCTTCGTCAGACTCATGAAATTTCCATCTCTCCCTCTGTGAGAGGAACTTTTTTAAATTTTCAAGAGTTTTTAAAAATTTTATTATTATTTTTTTAAAATTAGGAATGGATGTTGAAGAAATGTTAAATGCTTTCTCTGTGATTTAGACAATCTTTTTTTTTTTTCTCTTTTCTTCTGGTAACACGGTGAATCAAACTGAGTGAATTTCCAATGATAAACCAACCCTATTTTGAGTTAAACACATTTTGGGTAATTGAGAATTATCCTTTTGGTAAAATATTGCATCTGACTTGCTAATTTTTTTTTTAAGATTTTATTTATTTATTTGACAGAGAGAGATCACAAGTAGGCAGAGAGGCAGGCGGGGGGTGGGGAAACAGGCTCCCCGCTGAGCAGAGATGTGGGGCTCCATCCCAGGACCCTGAGATCATGACCCAAGCCGAAGGCAGAGGCCCAACCCACTGAGCCACCCAGACGCCCAACTTGCTAATATTTTTAAAGTATCTTTTGTGTTTGTTATGAGTAAAGATATTGGTCTGTGATTGTCTTTTCTGCAATTTCTCTTATTGGGGTGACGCTTACCTCATTAAACAGGAAGGGGGCTGTTCCCTCTTTGTTTTCTGAAAGCATTTGTGTATGATTGGATTCCTTCTTCCTTAACTGTTAGATAGAAAACTGAGATGAAACCATCTGGTCCTGAAGTTGTCTTCAGAGTCAAAAGGTTTTTGATCATGGGTTCCATTGCTTTAGTGGGCCAACTGGACTACTTGGTCATTGATTTTCTTCTTTAGTGAGATTCGGTCATGCGTGTCTTCCAAGGAATTTATCCACTTCATGGAAGTTAGCAAGTTTGTTTGCATGAAGTTCTTCCTAACATCCCTTTTTTATCTTTTTGAAGTCTGTATACTATTGGTGCATGCTATTCCTGGTTTGTGTCTTCTTCTTTTTTTGATCATCCTAATTAGAGGTCTGTCAATTGCATTATCTTTGCAAAGTCCCATTTTTTAAAAAATTTCATTGATTCACTCCGTGTTTCCGTTCCCCATGTCATTGATTTCTGCTCTTGCCTTGATTCTTTCCTTCCTTCTGCTTACTTTGGGTTAAATTTGCTCTTCTTCCAGGGTCATTGGATGGAAGAGATCTTTTGTTCTCCTCCCCGACCAGTGGGTCTTCCATGGCTGGGTGTGGGGAAGGGAGGTGCTCTGCATGGTCGAGTAGGAGAGAAAGGGTCGCTGTCCCTGGTGTCCTGCTGCTGTCCCACTGCCATTCATGGGCACTGAGAGGGGCCTTCTCTGAGTCTGGGGCTCCTGGTTATGCTAAACAGTCAAGTTACCCCAGGGGTGACCTTTATGAATTTAGTAGAATGTTAGCTGTTTCCACCTTACCTGTCTTTATGGCTATTTTCTCCATGCTCCGTTAAAGGATCAATAGCCCCCATGTCTTGTCTCTCTGCAGAAAGGCTGGCTGAAATTCAAAGTCACTTCCCTTCATTTCCTTGTGGCCCTAGCTCTCACACAGGCTTAAGACAAATGGATTTGGTGATTATGCTGCCTTTTCTCATTGCTAGATTGGGAGTGGTGTTCTCTTCCTGCTTTCTACATCCTAAAACATGAATTGACTTTTTTAAAACAATGAAGAAGAGAAATAGGTTTTATGTCCATGATTCATATGGCTTTTGATTTGATTTTAATTTCTTAAATTAGGCTCCAAGCCCAGCCTGGAGTCCACCGTGGAGCCTGAACTCATCACCTTGAGATCATGACCTGAGCCGAGATCAAGAGTCAGATGCTTAACCGACTGAGCCACCCAGGCACCCCCAGCTTTTGATTTTTAAATAGTTGACAGAGTGAGATATCCCTCATCACTGTCCCTTTACAAAAAATTGCGGGCTACTTATACTCACTTCTTATGTCATGAATTTCACTTTTCATAAGCCATTTACTGATTTGTTCTATTTTTAAAAAATAATATGTGTTCCCTGTCGAAAATGTGGAAAATAGAGCATAAAGGAAACAACAAAAGAACCTGGCATTTTCCACCTACTTACAGAAAGAGCTCTAAGATTTTAATATACATTCCTCTCATTTTTGTTTTACACAAAATTACTTAAGCAGAGAGAAATGTACATTTACAGAAACGTAAGCAAGGCAGAAAAATACAAGGTAAGCAGTGTCGCTGCTGGAATTTCATGCCCGGCTTTGAGGGGCACATTCCATGATGTCATGGCTCATAGGTACCCTGTGTGCAAGTCCTAGCCCTGCTCCACGGTCAGGTTCTGGATTTCCTTCACTCGGGACTTGTGCCTTTCTTGGGCCTCCTTGGGTTAACTGAGTCCCCTTTACCTCCTGCTCTCTGATCAGGGTGCTTCTCTCTTTCTACTGCCTGCAACTCCCAATTAGCCATGATTTCAAGTAGCTTCCTATTGGTGCTCCTGGGGTTTCCAGTTAGAGCAACATTTCCCGGGCGGATAAGAACGAACGTCTGTCTCCTCGCTGAGGACACCCTCCTACTGATTATTTTCTCGTTAAATTTAATTGGTGGCGATTTCTGATAAGAGGTAATGGGGACGATAAACGGCATTTTGAGCCCAGATTACCTACTTCTACTTTCATCATTTTGGAGACCTTGATAGAAAATTGCCCATTTCAGAGACATCTTCAAATATACTGGCATGAAATTGTGAATTGTGTTCTCTTAGGCTTTAAGAACCTCTCTCCATATCTGTTATGTCCCTTTCCTTCTTCTTAAATTAATCTATTTCCCTTTTTTTTTTAACTGATCAGATAGGTCAGAGGTCGACTATCCTACTCACTTATCTTTAAAGAATCAGCTACTGATTTAACACATTCTATTGTTTTTCTGCTTCTCGGTCATTGATTTCTGCTTATATTTTTCTCGTTTCCTTCCTCCAACACCAGCACTTCCTAATAGGTGAGAAAGAACCCACTGTCTGCCAGCACATTCAGAATAGTGCAGGCTGTAGGGAGACATAGGAAGGAAACAGGGTTCCCACGTACTTCGACCCAGGAAATTGAGGGTGAAATAAGGTTCACTCCTTTCTTCCCTACAACTCTTCTCAGAACCTTAGAGGGGCCCATACTCATCCAGAATGCCCAAGAACATTGAGTTTAAGCTCTCCCACACTGATTTATGAGAATAAAGCATTTTTTCTCTCCCTCTGGTCTTCTGTGAGACTTGAGGTGTCTGAGCATTATGCTGGGAGATGCTCGGTTGCATCTGTCATTGAAAATGCCTAGTCTTCCTCGGCTTTTCCCCTCCCCTACCCCCAGCGCACCCTCCCCACATCAGCAAGGGATGCCTCTCTGTCATCTGCACATGATCAACATGTGTTTGAGGACCACCCCTTCTCCCCTGTAGAAGAATGCCCTTGACCTCACATCCGTATTCCCCGCCGGGTTGCAGAGCATCTCACTTTCCACTTCTCTTTTGTTCTCTCTGCAGCAGGAATGGTGTCTTGAAGGATTAGTAATACCTGGGCTCGTCCTTCACACCTGTAAATTGGGGGATCATCACAGCACCTAATTCAGATGTTTCCCTGGAGGATTAAGGAGGAGGAGACTCAAAGTGTTTGGTTCAGGGTCAGGTTCCCAGCCCACCGCTGGCCAGTGGTGCTGCCCAGACTCAAACACCAGCAGCATGGTTCCAAAATCTTGCCTTCATTGTTTTTAAAAGAGTCATAGTATTTTATTTTTTACTTTTCCTTAAGTGCAAGTTGAATCCATGTGGCTGGAGAATATTGAAGACATTCTTTGGTATTTTTTCCTCTTTCCATCAGGTGAGCACCAAGCAGCTGTAGAGTAGAAGAGGAATTAATACTTGACACGAAACAGGAATTTGCCAGCAACACTTTCTGGCTTTTGTTCCTCAACCCTAGTCCAGACAAAGAAGACAGTTCTCCAGGTAATCAGTGTGATTTGGAAGCACAAGAAAGGAGAAGACAACCCTGTATTCTGAAAAGAGATGTTCCTAAGAGCAGAGAGGGGTCCGTGCTCTGTCACCCAGCACAGCTCAAACCGATGCTCGCATCTGACAAGATAAGGCTTCCTGGCCCTATAAATAATGGTAGACAAGGTCATGGAAACACTCTTCCCCACCAATGATAGGGAAACAGCTGGAGGGAACGTTTTAAACATCTTCCTAGAAGCACCAAAGTGTAACAAGATGGTGAGTAAAATCTGAGAGAAGAAGGAAATCTGGAAAGGAAAGCCTGCAATTAGGGCTTCTCTCCCACCAAGAGCATCAGTGGTGTGGAAGAAGACAGCAAGAGACCCAGCTGCACGGTCAGCCTCACAGGGCTGGGAGAACAAGAATTGGGGTCTTGGCAGCTGGTTAAGGCCAGGGGTCCCGACAAGCATTCCTCACCCTGCATTTGGGGTTGGGGTATGTCTTGGTATAAAGAGTAAATTTACCATGCCCTATAGCTTTCTTCACGTCATCGGTATGGTGTCAAAAATCTCAATATCTGAAATTGAAGTAAAGTAAATCTAGAATGTTGGTGTCCCCAAGAACTTGCAGAAGTAAAGGAAATTCTCTCTGGAGGAAGATAAAGGTGTCTGTCTCAAATTATGGTGGGAGTAATGGGAAGTCACCACTAAGGGGTACCAGATGTCCTTGGGGGACAATACAAATGTTCTAAAATTGATTATTGTCATGGTTGCACAACTCTGTAAAGAATCTTAAAAACATTGACTTGTACACTTTAAACAGGAGAAATTTATGGCATGCAAATTAAAATTTGTTTTGTTATGAATAAATTTGTTTTGTTACATCTCAAATAAATTTGCTTAAAAATTGAAATGACTGTAGATTCTATATACATTCTTATAGAACTTAACATATGTATGGAAATAGCATGCAAACACAGAGCATGTAAATTGGGAAGGTGGTAAATACAGTTAAAAAGATCTTGGACCCTTGCATTGTCTGAGAATGTGGAAAAGTAGCAATTAACATCTTGTTCTAATAAGTAAAGGAGAGGTGTTGACATGTGTACAAAAACCATACTAGGATATTCAAACTAACAGAAAGCAAAAGTAGAAATTAAGAAAACCTCAATCAACCCCAAAGAGCAAAAGAGCATAGAAGAAGTTAGACAAATAAAAACACATAGTGAGACAATAGATTTAAACAAGATGTATCAGAAATTAAACTAAACTTAAATGGGCCAAAATTTCCAGTTGAAAGGCAAAGATTGTCAGCATGATTTTTCAAAACCCTAAGATGCTGTTTACAGGAGATCTATCTAAAACGTAAGGATGCAGAAAAGTAGACAGGAAAAGGAAAGAAAAACATCTGTCAAGTGAACATTATTAGCCAAAAAAAAGTGCGTAGAACTTGATGAATAGTAGACAAAATAACAAGAAGGGAAAAATCATTGCACGATAGAAATACTTTATAATGATAACGTTTATATTCACCAGGACAATGTGACAATTTAAGGTTTGTATGCACCTAGTCACATAGCCTCAATATATAGACAGAATTACATGGAGCAGCAGAAAACCTCCATCATGTGCGAGAGCTCAGTAACTGATAGAATGAGCAGAAAGGCTATCAGCGTGGTTACAGAAGACTTAAAATATGCAATAGACCTGATCTAATTGACACATAAGGAGGACAGCATCCAGTTGCAGAATACACGTTATTTTCAGATACAGATGAGACATTTTTAAAGACTTGACCATATTTTGGATAAATATGAAATAAAATTTCATAGGATTAAATTCACACATGATCTATGGACAAGGTAATTAAGTTATAAATCAGTAACAAAAAGATAGCTATGAATTAAGAAATGCTCATCTAAGTAACCCACCGGCCAAGGAAAAATCCCGTCATGCAAATTAGAAAATATTTGAGCTCAACAGAAAGAAAGCAAGTGCACCGGAACATGAGCAAAGCAGGTGTGCAAGGCTCAGGGAGAGAGTTAGGATTGTCCATATATGCTTTAGAAACTAACCAGCCTGAAAATTAATGAGTGAAGCATTCATTTCGAGGACCTAAGAAAGAAAAAGAAAAAAAGCAAGAATAAAACCAAAACAAATAGGAGGGAATAATAAAAAAACGAGCTCTGACATGAATGAAATAGAAAAGTACAGGAAAATTCACAAAAAAACCCAGATATTAATCCTTTGAAAATAAAGCAAAAGGGTTGACTTGTCTGAGCCTGCTTCAACAGAGACTGGCCTCCAGCAAAAATGCAGGCCTCTGGACGGCTCCATTACAGAGCTGGGCAGACCCAAGCACTTAAGACAGGTGTTCCCTGCGAGGATCCCAATGCCAGCACCTCTGGGAGTGGCTACAGCATCTCCAACATGAAGGCTGAGCTGGTAGAACAGAGCTGGAGCCCAGGATCCGCCCAGCACACTGCTGTCACTCCTGCCCTGTCACTGGCCCAGGGAAGATGCTTTTCTAATTCTGCAGTGTCAAAGTTCCACGGCCCAGGGGTTGAGGTTCCCTATCCTGGAAGCGGACATCCACCCAGGTTAGACGGTAGTGCACATGCGCAGAACTGAGCAGCAGGCGGCCTGCCCACTGGGGCTGGGTCCTGTCTCCGAATTCCCTTTTGCATCTGCTGCCCCAGCCAGCCTGGTCTGGCCTCCCACCCTGGTTCACACGACAAGACTGTTGGAGAGAACTCTGAAGAGATGGGCCCGAAAAAAGAGAAAGCACAGATACGAAATGGGTAATGGGAGAGCAGACATTGCAGATCTTGTGAGACGGAAAGAGAGAGTGGTAGGCTGGATAATGACCTGCATGGACATGGGTCCCACGCTCTGGAACTGTTGCCTTATATGGCAAAGGGACTTCGGAGATGGGATCGAGGATCTTGAGATGGGGGGAGTCTCCCGAATTATGGGGTGGGCCTGAACTGTGATTATGAGCATCCTTATAAAAGGGGATTGGACAGCAGGGAGACTGGCAGCACAGGCAGAACCCCCATGATGCTCTTTGAAGATGAGAGAAGTCGCCAGCAGCTGAAGAATACACGTGGCCACTAGAGGCTGGGAATGCGTCTTCCCAGAGCTTCTAGAGGGAGCGTGACCCTGCTGACACATCGTTTATAGCCCAGTGACCCATTCTGGTCTTCTGGCTTCCAGGCTATAAGAGAATAAATCTGTGTTTGTGTTAAGCCACCAACTTTGTCATAACTTGTCACAGCAAGCTGTAGGAAACCAAATAGGGGCGACTGTGGAAAAAAATTGTGCAATTTAACATGAAATGAATAAATTTCCAGAAAAATACAATGCTCCAAAATTGGCACAAAAAAAAATAAAAAGAAAGGGAAAATCTAAGCAATCTTACAACCATGGAATCTGTGACTAAAAACCTTCCCACAAGGAAAACTCCAGGTCCAGATGGTTTCAACAGAGAATTCATTCTACCTTGCACGTAAGGAACGAGAATGCTTCCTTCACACCAGCGCCGGCAGAGAAAGAGGAAAGATCGCCCATCTCACTCCGTGAGACTGGTTTACCTTGATACAAAAGAGAAAAAGAGGTCAATGGAAGGAAACGTTACAGGCACGTCTCACTCATGGATGTGATGCAAAAATTCCAAACAAAATATTAAAAATGGTAATACACGACCAAACTGCAAGGTAGGTTTAACAGTAGGAACTCTGATGTCGTTTGCCATATTAACAGATTAAGGGAGAGAAATAATGCTATTGTTTTAATAGATGGACACAGAACATCTGATGGGATTCAATATCCGTTCATGAAATAAAGGAACTTTTGGACAACTCAGAATATAAAGAATTGCCTTAACCTGGTGAAAGACGCTTACCTTAAATCTATAGAAGACATGTATTTATTGGGGAGATGTTGAAAGCTTTCCTTTTAAGATTGGCAGCAAAACCTAAAAGCCCACTCGACCCACTTCTGTCTGATGCTGGCTGGAGGGGTCCCAGCTAGTGTGATGAGGCAGCAAAAAGACTGAACCCATGGGGATTGGAAATGAAACAAATTCGTCATCATTCATCGGGAATGTGACTATGTAGGTGGCAACATAGAGAAATGCTATAGGTACCTTATCAGAACTAAGAGGACCGTTTAGTCAGTGTACAAAAATTAGTTGGATTTCTATATACCTGAAACAAAGTGAACATTATAAAATATGCCACTTAAATGCCAGGAACTATGCTAATAAATGAGACAGCAGAAGAAATGGACAAATATATAGAAAGATACACTATCTAAACTGACTCAAGAAAATCTGAATAAATATGTAAAGATAATGAATTCACCACCAAAAATCTTTCCATGAGATCCAGATGGCGTTATTGGTGAACTCTATCGAACATTTAAAGAATTAATGGCAATTCTTTGTAAACTCTTCAAAAGATCAAAGAGGAAGGAACACTTCACAGTCATTCTGGGGCTATTATTACCAAAACAAGACAGGATACCACAAGATATATCTTTTATAGAAGATGCAAGCAAAAATCCTCAATAAAATATTAACAAATAAAATCCAATAACATATAAAAAGGATTACCCACCGTGACCAAGTGAAATTTTTCCCAATAATGCAAGGTTGGCTTACAATCCAGAAATTAATTAATTGAGTGTGCCATACCAATAAAATAATAAACCAAAACCACATCATCACCTTAATAGATGCAGAAAAAGCTTTGGATAAAATGTGGTACCTTTTCACAATAAAAATGCTCCACAAACAATTTCAGGGAACTTCCTCAGCCGGATATAGAGCATCAGTGAGAAACCCAAGGCTAACATCATATGTAATGGTGAAAGAGAGGGTGATTCCCCTTGAAGATCAGAAACAAGACAAAGAAGGTTTCAGGATACAAAAATCCATCAATATAAAACAATCAGTTGTATTTCTATACACTGGCAATGAATAATCTGAAAATAAAGTGAAGAGGAATTCATTTATAAAAGCATCAAAAAGAATAAAATACTTAGGAATATATTTAACAAAAGACATGCAAAACACCCACTCTGAAAACTAAAGCATCGCTGAGGGAAATTAGAGACCATCTAAATAAATGGAAACACATCCCGTGTTCAGAGATCAGAATAATTAATATTATTAAGATGGCAATACTCCCCAAACTTACCTATAGGTTCAGGGCAATCCCTATCAGAATCCCGGCTGGCTTCTTTGGTGTCTGATCCAAAATTTGTATGCACATTCAGGGAGCCCTGATATCCAAAAAATTTTGGAAATGGAGACAAAAGTTGGAGGGCTTGATTTCAAAATATATCACAAAACTATAGTGATCAAAGACAGTGTGGTTTTGGCCTAAGTATGGGCATGTGGACTAAGGGAATAGTATTGAGAATCCAAACATGAGGCTTCACAATGGTGGTCAATCGATTTTTGGCAAGGGTGCCAAGACCAATACACTGGGAAAGAATCATCTCTCTGATGAACTATGCCAGCCCAGCTGGATATGCCCACACAAAAGAATGAAGCTGGACCCCTACCTCACACCGTATAACAACAACAACAACAAAAATTGATTCAAAATGAATCAGGGATTTCAATATAAGAGCTAAAGAGAAGACACACAGGTAAATCTTCATGACCTTCAGCTCAGCAATAGTTTCTCAGCTCTGACCCCAAAAGCACAGGCAACCAAGAAACAAAGAGGGAAACTGGGAGATCATCGAGATTCAAAACTTGCACCTCAAAGGATACCATCAAGAAAATGAAAAAACAAGCCACAGAATGGTGATGGTTTTTGGAAATTGTGTATCTGATCATGGCTACTCTGTGTCATCGTACAGGAAAACTACATTTTGCGTATCCATTCATCCAACATTTGGGCTGTTTGGGCTGGTTCTGTCCTTTGGCCCGTATGCTCTCATCCCACACCGTTTACTAGATCCCTCCGTGCCAGTGTCTTTTAGGAGGACCCATGGCATCAGTTTATTTCCCCAGGATATTGCTGTCTCTGCCGGTGAATTTTTTGGGGTAATCAGTGTGAGATAGATTGACATACTCCAATTTACCTAGGTGAAGAGTTCATTGGGATTTTTTTTTTTTTTTTTAGCATATCACAAGGTGTGCAACCATCGCTGAGTTCCATTTTAGAACAGGTCATCCTTCCAGGAAGGAAACCTCACTTTCTTTCTTTCTTCCTTCCTTTCTTTCTTTCTTTCTTTCAAGATTTTTAAATTTATTTGTTTGACAGAGAGAGAGAGAGAGAGAGAGAGATCACAAGTAGGCAGAGAGGCAGGCAAAGAGAGAGGGGAAAACAGGCTCCCCGCTGAGCAGAGAGCCCGATGCAGGGCTCTATCCCAGGACCCTGGGATCATGACCTGAGCCAAAGGCAGAGGCTTAACCCACTGAGCCACCCAGGCGCCCCAACCTCACACCCTTTCACTATGACCTTCTAATCCACTCACCACAAGGAAACTACTAGTCCACGTTCCATGTCTACCAATCTGCCTGTCTCAGGCAGCTCCTACAGATGGAATCATATGGTAGATGGTCTCTCGTGGCTTCTCTCATTAGTAATGGTTACCAGGGTCATCTGTGTGCCAGCACGTGTCAGAACATTCTGTTTGTTTATAGGTGGATGCCCATTTGGGTTATTTTCTTTTTCTGACGATGGCGACTATGCTGTGATAACCGGTCATACACATTCCCATGCAAATACAGAATGGACGTCCCCTCCCACTGCGAGCTCTCTGAGCATCTTGGAGAGGTTTCTGTCTGCCCCCAAGGCCTGGGGAGAGAGGCTCCTGGCTGCCCATCGGTGCTGAGCTGAAGGTGTTTGCGACGGCTCCTGACTGCTGGGACCCTCCTCACTGCCCCGCACCAACTGCATGCCCCAGGCCCCCAGGGTGGGGGTGGGCATATGGCACCCCGCAGGCCTTTTTCCAGCCCTGGCTCCCATCCTTCCAAAGAGGTCCCTTCTCTAGGAATAGTTCCGAATCAAAGAACGTGCTGAGGCTGGAGAACTTCAGGCTCCAACTGGTCCCTTTGGTGGCTTTAAAAATAGACCAGCCGTTATGCACGTAATATGTTCAGGCTGGGATTAGCATAATGTGGTAATTGGCTCTGAGGCCAGATCAGGCCCCTTGCTTTTGAGCTGTGTCCCCGGGTTGGAGCCTCCAGCATTCGAGCCCGGGGTATCTAAAGCAGAGCGTTTGCACCTGGGCGAAGCCAGCCTTCCTGCGCACTGCTTACGGCTGCTCGCGGGGAGGATGAGCAGGGGTCCCAGCGGCTGTGCGGGCTGGGCCGGCACTGTGCATTCACAAACACATGCAAATGCATCCAGCAGGGAACAGGAGCGGTAGGCCAGAGATAAATGGAAAATTTTTGGAATATAATTAACAGAATGGTAGTCCTTCGGCTCCACAGAGTTCAATTTGCAGAAGCAACGTTTCAATCCTGGCCGTTTATCACCCCGTGGAGGCCGGTTACACAGAGATAACGGGGAAGCTGTTGTGTGGTCCTGAAGGTGATTTGTCTCAGAGACAATCCCTACAGTTATGGTTAAGGAACCATTGTTACCCGGGCGTGTTGTGCGAAATGAACGTGTCTGGTTTGATGACTGGCATAGAGCACTCTTGATAAGACTCTGAGAGCACTGATGGGTCCGTAGAATGGCCAGACACTGAGTGGCCCAAGCCTGAGCTTCTGCTGCCTCTTCTCTGGTGTCCTGGCTGCTATCTGCCCACCCCGGGAGAGAATAAGCTCCCCACCTTTGAGGTAAGCAAACACAGAGTAAAACCTTAGAGGTGCTGGTAGATGCTGCTGGTTGCTTAACCAACAGCCACCTCTGGTTAGAGCCACGGTAGCCAATTTAAAGCTGCTGCTCTCCCAGTCTCTCTTGTAGTCAGGCAGAGGTGACCTGGGGACACCATTCTGGCTAAAAATGTGTGAGTGACATGCTTCTGGGAAAGTTTTGTAAAAGTATCAGAGTTTGCTGAATTTCCTGTTTTATTTTTTTTTTATGTTGTTTTTTAATTTTTGCGTGCTTCCTTCCAGCTGGAATGCAGAGGTAATGTCTTGATCCCAGCAGCCATTTTGTGACCATGAGGATCGTAGTTACAGGCTGAGGAGGACTGAACAGAAGCACAGTAGGATCCTGAGCATTGATGACATTGCTGGACTGAATCAGCTGAACCTAAACTCTAGACGTTTCCAAGAGACAAAACAAGCCCCTCGCTTGCTTAGTTGGGCTCAGGGCTCCATATCAGGCAGCGCTAACTGGTACAACAGGGTGTCCCACCTGTCTGGAGTCCGGGTGAGACAGCTGGCAGTCTGGGCTCAGCAGCCATGAGTGAGGCCTCCCAGGGATGAGGGAAGAAGGTCCAGAAAAAGGCCGGGTATGAGCCTTCGAGAGGGGCAGGTCAGAGAGCAGAGGATAGACGAAGAGTTTGGGGAAGAAGATTATGCAGAAGCCATGGGTCGTCTATTTATTTTGCCACTCCTGGCGTCTCCTACTGGATTAATGAGAGGAGCCTCACCCTCTGTAGCCACCAGCCGGAATGCAGCCTCTGCCCTCTGCCCTCTTCTTCCTCCTTTGCTCTCCATCTCAGCCACTGGTCTGGGCTCCTTCCAAAACTCCCTCCTTCTGCAGCTCTTCTCTCTCCCTCTCCTCCTCTCTGGCACTGCCTTAGCCTAGGCTGCCTTGGAGTCCTGCCTGGCCCACTGCAGGCCCCTTACGCCCCACCCTGCCCCCACGCCACCTTGCTCAGCATGCTGAGGGATGGTATTCTAAGGTCTGCACACTCCTTGGCTTAATCCCTCAGGGCCTCCCCCGCTCCCTGTCTATGAAGCCCAACCTCCTCGTTGTGGGCCACAGGACCCTTTATGATCTGGCCCCCGCCTGCCTCCCCATCCCGGTCTAAGCCAGCCCTGCAGGCATTTCACGCGATGCCCATGACCTGAGCCATTCACATTCTCCCAGGCTTCGGGGCTTTGCTCTTCCGTCTTTCTCCAATGCCTGTCCCCTGGCCTTGGGAGTGAGCTCCTAGTCCCCCCCCAGGAGCCCCACCCAGCTTGTTCTCTGGGAGGCCCGGCTTCCGGGGTCAGAGTGGTCTGCTGTTCGCTTCCATTCGTGGCATTCTTCTTGATCCAGGGAGTCGAGGAGCTTGGCCAAGTGTGCCAGAGTGAATCCCGTCCATGCGCACGTCTCCCACCAGCATGTGAGCTCCTCGAGGGCATGTCTGAGTACCAGCACCAGCCCCCAGGCTGGGCACGGTGCGTGGTAAGCTGTTGACAGATGCATGGGAGGACAGGCGGACGGATCGCTGGGGACACACGCTCGCCAGCGCCCTTCCCCTGCCTTGCTCATCTCCATTGCCCTTAGCGCCATCTGCCTCTTACACATCTATTTATTTATGATTTACTCCCCATCTTTCTGAGCTAGACTGTCAGCTCCGTGAGGACAGAGACTGTTCTGTGGGTGACCACGTTCTCCGAGCAGCCTCCGGGGTGCCTCCCACCCAGCCTTTGGTTCTCTCACATGCTCTCTCCGGGATCACATGGACACAAAGGTGGCACAAAATGGATGAGCAAACTCAAGGCCAGTCCAGGGCCAGATGGGGAATGAGGTCTCCCCTTGAGCATCCAGACCTCTGGGCAGTGGGTCTCATGCTGCATATTCAAACCTCAGAGCACGTGGGGATGGTGGAGGGACGATCAGAGGAACAAGACTTGGGTAAAGCAAGAATTTCAGGTGGGCGCTGGGGAAGGTTTCCTGGAGGAGGTGATGTATGAACTGGACCTGGGAGGATATGCAGGGCGAAGATGGGCAGACACCAGCACAGAGGGGCAGGGGGCTGGGGCTGGGAAGGAAGGTGGGGCTTGGTTTGGAGTTCCAGGTGCAGTGGATGGAGGCATGAGCAGAAGGCAGTTGGGACAGCAGGCTGAGAGCAAGCCCACTTACAACATCTGAGAAGGGACCTGGGGAGGCATCTAGAGGGAGCAGGGACAGGCTGATGCGGTGGTGCTCCTGGGAGGATTGTGAGTGATGAGCTCGCTAATCCTGCCGACAGCTGGCCCCTAGAGATAATTTCAGGGGTGGGCATGACCCCAGCTGGCCCATCAGGCTCTCGTTTTCCCTGGTTTCCAGGACCGTCTTCCTAGGCATGGAAGCCGTGTGTGCAGAGGAAGGCCAAGTCAGAGGGCAAGCACCGGAGAGAGGAGAGGCAACACGGCGGGGTGTGGTTTGGGGCACCTGCAGGAGCTCAGGCCCCATGGACCTGTGGGAGCAGAGCTGACCTGTCCCCCTGGGATCTGGCAGAGCTGGAGCCTGTGGGCGTTCGGTGCAGAAACACCTGGACATCTGGACGTGAGAACGTGAGGTCTGCTCCCTATGGCGACCATAAACCCCTAGTAAGCCGGCGGGAAGAAGGAGCAGCTTCATCCGAGGGGCTCCTTCTGCCTGGGGCTGAGGAAACCAAGTGCGTGGCAGGCTTGCAGAAGCCAATCTCCGCCCCAGCGAGGGCTTCTGGGAAGGGGGTGGGAGTGAGAGCTGCAGTGGGGGAGGGATGCTCGGGCCCTCCGCATGCCCCACGCCGTGCTCCTGGCTGAGCCAACAGCGGTGACCCAGGACCCCCCAGAAAGCCCTGGAAAGCCCATCACGGGGGCCGCCCCGGGGCCCACAGATAACCTCAGGCAGGGAGGCGGCCCAGCTTGGAAGGCGGTTGCTAAGAGACCCACATCTCAAGGCCAACGTCCAAATGTAAGGCTACGGCGCAGTCAGAACCCCGGCTTCCTTCCCTGGCCCACGGAGTCCTCAGAAACCCAAATCCCCAGCGGCCATGTAAGGCTTGAGGGGAGCAGGCCGGGGGGACAGCGGGTGACAAAGAGGTGCCCAGGAGGACAGACATCACCACTGCAGGAAGGACGTCACAGGTGTCAGCTGGACGGGGCTCACCTGGCCACTCTGTTTAGTTCCCCACTCATACACACAACTCACACAACTCAGCGCAACTCACACACCCATGCACACCCGGGCACACACGGGGTTCACATGCATGCGCACAGTCACACACAGGACACAGACACAGGGAGACATATGCACACTCACCTGGACACACACAAGGTACAGACACATACGGGGCCAAGGACACACACATGTGCACACGCAGGCACGCGCAGGCACACCTGGTTTATTTACACCCCCTCCCCGCAGCGACCATCTGCTTTGTCCAGCAAACCCCGAAGTCCCCATCTTAAATGTCAGTCTGATCAGAAAGGCCGTCCCCGAAACCCTTCCAGCTGGGAAACTGTGGGCTCCCCTTGCCGAGCGTCATATATGGGTGTGGCTGTGGGTCCAGTGGCTGTAAGTCCAATGTGTGCCTAGAACATAACTCCTCAAAGTCAGAAACAGATGCTTCCCCACTGAGGGATACCCAGCGCTGGGCTCATGGTAAGGTCTCGCTAAGCGTTTGTTAAATTCAATGAATATTTCATAGGTGCCCCTTCTGCTTCTCCTTTTGGAAAGGATAAGGTGTTTTTTGTTTTGGGTTGTTTTTTTTTTTTTGCTCATTTTGCTTGTTTTTTTTTCCCCGTGAATTCTGTCATTTTTAATTGAAATGTGAACATCTTCTTTCCAGCGGTTTTCTTCACAATGATAACTTACGGTGCTCCAAACCTCAGTGCATAATGATAACATTTCTATATGGCCTCAGATCAAAATTAATAATTTCATCTTTTGGGTTGTTGTCCATAAACCCAAGTGGGCCAAAGAAGCTTGGTATTTTTTTTTTTTTTTTTAAGATTTTATTTATTTATTTGACAGAGAGAGATCACAAGTAGATGGAGAGGCAGGCAGAGAGAGAGAGAGGAGGAAGCAGGCTCCCCACTGAGCAGAGAGCCTGATGCGGGACTCGATCCCAGGACCTTGAGATCATGACCTGAGCTGAAGGCAGCGGCTTAACCCACTGAGCCACCCAGGCACCCAGAAGCTTGGTATTTTTGCTACAGGTTTTCCCCAGCTGTTGGGGGTTCGTGGGAACAAGATGGTGGGAAAACTCCGGGACAATCCAAGGACAGATTTCCAGCTGCTCCAGGAGGCTCCACCCATGGGGGGGGTCTGCCCTGGGACCCCCAGGCTCCGCCCCTCCCTTCTGGCTGGCACCCAGCTGTGTGAATATCTGGTAGGGTCCTGACCAGCCCTTGTACCTTCCCCATCACGCTTTGCTCTGGCCTGTTTTCCGGGCAGCAAGGCCTCCTGAAACCCCTTTTCCAAGGAGCGAGCGGTTCATAGGCTCCGTCTGGGCCTCTGGAAAGAAGCGTGTCTGTGTCTTTGGGGGGACGTTAACAACAGCCAGTGGAGGCTGACACTCCAGCCTCCCGAGCACTCCATCTCTCTAGATGAAGAATGTCCATGGCCGCCCCCAGCCACGGTCCTCCCCCTGAGGGAGCACTGTTCCCTAACCAAGACTTGATCCCAGCTCTCTCCCTCCAGTGCACTCGCTGGTGAGTGAGTTGAAAGTGCCAGCCTGGCCGTCTACACTTGACTTCTAACCCAGCGAACAAGGGAGCCTCGGTTTGTGCATCCTGCAAAGTGGGTGCATTCAGCGAGCCTGTTTACATAAAGGGTTGTGATGGGTAGCGGTCTTCATGACCGTGAGGCGAAGAGAATGGTAGGTGCTTGCAAATAATGCTCGTGCATGGTAAGCCCTAGGAGCCACGTTCCCCCAGGGATGCGTGGTTGAGCGCACACGTACAGAGATGCCTAGCACAGGCGGTCGTGGCTGAAGCACGGGCCACAGCTCCTGGGGTTTGAGAGTGCCACCTCTGGGATGTCGAGAGGAAGCCAGAAGCAGGGAGCACTCACCTCCTAAAAGACAAAAGGCGATAGCAGGTGGCTATTGGTGGCGATGAGCTCAGGTTCTCATCATGTTTTCTGGATTCAAAACTGGCCACCTCCACTTACCCTTTCTGCAGCCTTGGGCTCATCCTTTACTATACTTTTGCTTCAGCTTATGTTCAGAATGTGGATAACGTATTAGTAAGGAGGTTTCCACTTGCAAAGAACAGAAAGAGGAAAGCAACCCAAATGGGCTTTTTAAATTAAATTTTCTAAGATTTTTATTTATTTGAAAGAGAGAGGGAGACAGAAGGAGTGAGAGTGGGGGGGAGGAGCCGAGGGAGGGAGACAAGCAGACTCTGTGCTGAGCCAGGAGCCCCGCACAGGGCCCGATCCCAGGACCCTGAGACCGTGACCTGAGCCAAAGTCAAGAGTCAGATACCCAACTGCCTGAGCTACCCAGGGGTCCCCCCCGCCAACGGGCTTCTCAAGTGAAGAGAACTTATTCCTTCATCAGACAGAAAGGCTCGGGTGAAGTTGGGGTCAACTGCCCAGGGACATAATGGCATTCCTAGGTTCCGCTGCCTCCCCACTCCCCTCAGTATCAGATTCATTTTGAAGCTGGCTCCCTTCACAGTCCTAAGAGCCTGGGGGCTCCATGGTTCCTCGTTCATATCCTTGGAGAGAGACAGAGTCTCTGAGCCAGCACTCCTGGAAATGACCTTGGTATTATTCTGTTCAGACGAACCTCAGTCCCAACACTGAACCAATCTCAAGGTCGGGGGATTGGACTGCCCTGAATGGCTTAGCTCAGATCAGGTGCTCTGGCCCTAGGCTGGGAGGGGAGCCAGCTCACCTGGACATGCAAAGGCACAGGGGCATGGGGAAGGGAAGCAGGTGCTAGGAGCTACCCGACAGTGATCTGTTCTTCAACAGACGGGTCCTTCTGCCATCTGCATGCTGCCTCCACCTGTGTCAACGCACCTGTTCTGTCCTGAAAGCCAGGTGACCATGATCTCCCCCACACCGCCCCAGAGAGCCACACCCACCCCTGGTTCAAGGTGCCAGGGAAACCCACAGCTCTTCCATCAAGTTTGGAGGGAGCTCATCACAAGGACAGGACGGCAGGGGAAATGAAGTCACGGGACCGACGCTTCTAGCAGGAGAGCAGCCTTCCCGTGCGGTTTAGCGTGGGATGTTCTCGATGTCATCGGTGCCCCAGATCTTTCTCTGTCACTCTCCTTATCTTTCCTCCTCCAGGTGTAGGTTTTCTTCTCCGTGGGTTTTCCTCAAACGAGTGGGAACAGCTGCCAGCAGCTCCCAGGGTGACGTGTGTCTGGGCACAATGGTAGACAGAAAGCCATTGGCAGTTTTGGTTGTCAGCGTAGATGGGCCAGCCTCGGACTCCATATGGCAAATAACGGACACCCGACTCTGATCAGCTTAGGGGAAAAGAGAGCGTCCTGGGAGCCCAGGTGGCTGCGGTGGGGAGGGTGCTGGACATCCCGTAGGAAGGGAGGTGGGGATCAGGTCCACTTCAGCCGGGTGCTAAGGGTCGGGAGACGCCCGCTGACGCCTGAGTTACTCACCCTTTACCATGAAGTCAGGCTTGGAGGACGTGGTGTATTTATCCAATCTTGTATGGCGAACGCACTGGCTCCCCCTTCTTCGGGCGGGGCAGGGTCGTGTGCGGGAGAGACAAGAGGGGCACCTAGTGCTGAGGGCAGTCCCCACCCCAACTCCTCACTTCCAGTCCCCACGTTGTGGGTGGCGCGCGCCGCGGTCCAGGCAGTGGTTAAAAATTCAGGATGTTCAAAGCTGGAAAAGGCCTGGAAGCCACGCAGGGACGAGCGGGAGATGCGGCAGCATCGTTCCTGAGTCAGCTCCTTGCCACTGGCTCTGCTGCTTAGGGTCTGGCCCCCCACGGGGCCACAAGTGTCTGTGGGACCCTAGTGAATGGATGCGACGGCCAGGAGAAGGTGCTGCTCGCGTCCTACGAGGTGGGCGTTGGCATCCCCACTCCACAGATTAGGAACACCGAGGCCCAGGGACATGAGCGGCCTCATCCAGCCAGGAAGCAGGAGGACCAGGAATGGGCTGAGGAAGCCCGACCCCGAAGTCAGATGACAGGTGGAGGGACCTGGTCAGGGCTCAGGTTGTAGGGATGTGGCCCGTGCAATCCCCTGGGGACCCCCACATGCACGGAGAAGCTCCCATCTGTGCTACGGGCTGTGGGCAGCGGATTAAAAAGCAGGGGTGGAGCTCCGGGAGGGTGGTCTGGAGCTCCTGTGGAACATGTCTGACCCTGTGGGTGAGGACAGGACTCCCCGGGGAGGGGGTGAGCTCTGCAAGCCAGGGGTGGTGGCCCTGATGACCCGGGTGGCAAAGAGGACTCCATCACTGCTCTGGGCTTAGAACACCTGCCGAGCACCTTCTCCCCCCAGCCAGGCCACCACCACGCTCTCCTGCTGCAGGCGCCCCGTGGCTATGTCCTTCCTTCCGCAGCCTCGGCGAACTCCAGGGCAGGGCCGGGGCTCCCTGGCTCTGCGCCGGCAGATCTGGTCCGGGCTCTGGCTCGTAGCAAGTGCTGGGCAAGCACGCAGCGAATGTGTGAACAAGCAGCCCAGAGGCTGGGAGGCAGCCTGGCTCAGAGGCCAAGGGCGTGGGCCTTCAGGTCCCACTGTGTCTGGCACAGACCAGACACTCATTTAATATTGAATGAATGATTCAATGCATGAATGATTGAGCAAGTGAATGAGACAGGTCCCGGTGTTCACTTACTACTCTCTGCTCCTGGGCAAGTTAGTCACTGCTTTGGGACTCAGTTTCCTTATCAGTGAAATGGGGATAATAATACATGTCTCGTAGGAACGCATTTGTTTTGATGGACCTTGACTAGCCGAGAGCCGGGGGGATAAGACGTTTCTTTACACCAATTCGCCCTGAAGAGTTTGGTTTCCTCGCTCAGATTTGGGGATGGGTTAGGTGGCGACGTCCATGGTTGGAATTCTAAGAGGGGCTCCAGGACCGGAATCACACAGCGTCCAGATCCCAGACATAGAGTGATCACCGCTGTGCGTGAGCGTCCTGGCTCTGGGAAGGCACTCGCGCCCCTCGCCGCTGCCCGGGAGAGGTCATGCAGAGGCTGTGTCTCGTGCAAGGCGGGCGTCTGTGACTCATTCATCCTCCGAGCTGGCAGTCAGGCTGCCAGGCTGGACTCCAGGGACTCCCCTGAGGGTGAGCCTGGGTGGTCCAAGCTGGTGGACCCCGGTGTCGTGTCTGGTCTGTCTCTGGCTAAGCTGAGGTTTTCACCATGCTGTGTGATCTGCAGCTTCCTTGTGTGTAAACTGGTGAAGGGTGGGGAGATCTGGGTGGTCCCCACGGAACCTCAGGCTCTGTCTTTACCCATCCCCCATGCCTTGTCGGGAGAGGACCCTTCAAAATCAGCTCCTTCCTGGTCCTTCGCTTGTGGTCTCTGCCCACCGCCCTGGCCAGTGTTCCCTGGTGACCCAGACAACCCCTTGTAAAGGTGACATGGGGGCCGGCGCAGAGCGGGTGAGCCCCATCTTTGCTTACTCCCCAGGTCTGGAACCTAAAGGACTCCCTAATTCGCTAAAGCAACACCCTCTTCAGCATCTCCGAGCCTGAGCATGGCCAACACGGCTACACCTGCCTATCAGGATTCCCAGAATTCTTATGTAAGCGTGGAGCACCGACATCTGAGCCTTTGTGCACAGGGAGGACCATCCCTCAGCGCCCGGGGACACTGAGAGTGGACTGACTCCGCAGAAGGTCCTGCAAGACTGCTGGGGCCATTGTCACACTTCTCAGCCAGCCAGGGAGGGAAAGTATCAGACATTTCCTGGGCACTTTCCCCACGCCAGGCCCTGTGCTGGGCCCAAGGCAATGAGACAGGGATGGGGCTGGCTCTGCCCAGAGGACATCCTGGCGGGGGGGGGGGGGTGCTGTCAACTGGTCTGTTCCCACAGGGAACCCCCGGGGGACCAGAGGAGGTGCGGCCAGCTCAGCTGCTTTCTCTCACTCTCTGCAGCCCTGTGATGTGGGCGGCCTCATCTCTGTCTTACAGATGAATCCGGAGCACAGAGAATGAGTCAGTCAGCTCTTTCTGGAATCAGCCTGTTTAGCAGACTGGGGGCATACCCAAGTGAGAGCGGGCTCTCGCGCCCTGGGTCTGCAGGTCAGCCGTGGCTGGGGTGCTCGAGGCCGGCTTCTCCTGCGACTCAGCTTCGGGCTGCGGTCAGGGTCGGGTCAGCTCCGGTCCAGGCTGCTGGGGCCGATGTTCTCGCAGGCAGACCCCTGGAGCAAACCCCAGGCGCTCAAGACCTTTGCTCGCGGGGTGCTCACTCGGTTCCACTGGGCAAGGCAGGTCCCGTGGTTCGGGACTTGAGGGCTGGGAATCACACCCACCCACATGGGCAGAAGCATCTGTGGCTCCACCCGAGTGACGCGGCCCAGCGGTGGGCTGGGATTTGAACCCAAACCCAAGACGTGGCAGACAGCCCTCAGCACCTCCGGGCTCTCCTCGGGAATCCTGTGTGAAGCCTGTGGCTCCTCTCCATGCCTCCTGGAGGGGAAAACCTCAGAACACAAGGGGCTTGGACTCCTGCGCAGAGACAGCACCTGGGGAGCGACCCCGTGTGACTGCCTGGGTGGCTCCCCTCCCCCGCCAGGTTCACCTCCGTGAACCTCAGTCAGCTCGTCTGCAAGGGTTTATTGGGCTGGGTGAGAAGTAAGCAGGATGGCAGTGTCTGCCCCGCGGCCAGGTGTAATCATGCCAAAACCTCCTCCCCCCACCTGCACCCCCCTCCCCCGTCCTGGCCTTCAGGTTTGCATAGAACCTTCTTATCCATAAAATTGCACCGACGCCCCCAGCAGCCTTCTTAGGGAGCTGGTTTTTTCTCCGTTTTACAGATGAGGGGGTCGCGGCTCTGAGAGCTCCAACTGCTCTCTCCCATCATGTAGCGCAGCTGCAGCCCCCCGCCCTGTTCCTGGAGACCCACTCTGGAGAGCAGACGGTCCCCCCAAGCTGAGGGCTCAGAGAGGGGAGGGCAGGGCGCACGTGACCAGAGGAAGCAGGGTGGCTGAGCTCTCCTTCTCCAGGGAGGCCGCTCTGTCTGCGAGGCTAGACACCTACATGACTTGGATGCCTTCCACGTCCCGGGGAACGCGTGAGTCAGATCTCCGGGGAGACGCGAGTGCAGGCCAGGGCTCCCAGCAGCGCCGGCGGCAGGGCCGTCCGCACAGAAGTAGGATGACTGCAGTCACTTTGTTGTTCTATACATTCAATTCGTTTGTTCATTCATTAATTCACCAATTTGTTCATTCAACGTCCTGCTGAGCCCAGCAGAGCACAGCCACTCCTGTGGCTGGCTGAGAGCTGGTGTCTTGGGAGAGAAATCAGATGGGGGACCTGTGATCCAGCAGCTCCTAGGACCTTAGGACAAAGTGAGACCCCAGAGCACAGCCTCCACACAAGGGGTCAACCATCTCAGCTCAGCCTCCTGCAAGCGACGGGGAGCTCACTACCTCACAAGCTAGGTCTTCCCAGAACTGAACAATCTCTGCCTGTCAAAAAGTTCGTTCTTTCCTTCTTTTTTTGGTTTTGTTGTCTGTTTATTTTGCTCGTACAAACAGTCCTCCCAGAAACATTCTGGCACAATCTCCTGGTGCACATGGACAAGAGATTCTCTAAAAAATGTTGAAGTGAAATTTCCCGGCCTGCTCATCTTCACATTTACTAGATAATGCCAAGTTGCTTTCCAGAGAGATTGCACCAAGTTACACAATTGCCGTTTTATTCATTTCTAGAAATTCCATTTGGTTCTTTTTCAAAATCTGCTCAAGTCATTTTTAGAAGCTCTCACTGAGATTTCCAGGCTTCTCCTTTTCTGTTTCCTGACTCGTATCAAACAAACTCGCTTGCTCTCCTCCTCTAATCCTGTGGTCTGAAGATGCCAGGGGGTTGACCCGCCTGGGCGGTGTCTGCTGGTTCTTGCTCATGGTGCCCCGATTCCTTGTGGTGACTTTTCCTCGATAAGACCCTTATTTTTCATGGCGTTTTACTTTCCTGTTGGCTTCCAGGTGAACTCCTCCGAGGGGTTTGCATTTATTTGTGAGAAGTGTGGAGGAAGTCATCGGCATCTAAATTCTCTGCCTGAAGGTGTTTGCAGATAGGGCCCGAAGGGTGAGTTGGCCCAACTCTTGGTTCCAAGTTTCAGGGCAGATACCCCACCCCAGTCACAAAATTGTCATATGTCATCTGTAAGGCCACAGTCGGACCCATTTCTTGCCATCCGGGGTTTCGGAGGCTCATCTCAGGTCACCACAGCGAGTTGGTGACAGACATTGGTGACGTTCTGAGTGTGAGCACCGAGAAGGTCAGGGCTCGTCATTTATAGTGTCACTGTGTGCCGAGCACTGTGGCGGGGAGGGTGCCAGACACGCTCGTTCTGACTTCTTTGTTCCCACAACCCCGTGAGGTAGGTGCTAGGGTTGCCTCATCCCCATTGAGGATGAAAAGACCAAGGTCAAAGGCACAAAGCACCAGACCCAAGGTCCCCAGCTGGCGGGCCTGTGCGCACGGGCAGTGCTGGACTCTCAGTCATCCCCTCTGAGCTTTGGTGAGCTCGGGATTTGTTCCTGCCGTTACTGATAGAGGTGTCAGGGGAATCCCCCTTCCCCACCACCACACTCACGGAGTCATCCGCATAGGCCCCTTCTTAGACGCCCCGGTGGAGGGGAGTTGTGCTTCGACATGGCGGTGTCGTGACGCAAGCCGCCTTTACTCTGAGATAGAGGTGAAGGAGTGGGAATGACTGTGGCAAGTGTCACTTCACACGGCGGCCCTGCAGCCTCTGCCTGTCTAGTCAATAGACACCGTGCAGTTAAAGTACTCGCCAAGGACACAGGTGACATCAGCGGAGTTAGGGGGGTGGGGGAGAGCCCTCTTCCAGGAGGGACAGCTGTGGCTGGCCAATTCATGTTCTCCTGCTTCCTCCAAGTGCAGGCCTTGCCCGGACAGGTGTTCTTCTATCCTTTCCTGGGGTTGAGGAGGGGGTCACAGCTGGCACCTGCTGTGCTACCCTCTGGCCTCAGTCCATACCACCTGCCACCCCCAGATAGAGAGACGAGGCTATTGTGTGGTAGCCCAGCCTGGGAGAGGGCAAGGAGGGCTTCCTAGAAGGAGTAGTCTGGGCCTTAAGAGATGAGTAGTGTTAGTAGAATGGCTATGTTCTCTCTCCTCTGATCCTGCTTCAGATCTCAGTTTAAGCACCACTTCCTCCAGGAAGCCTGTCCTGATCTCACCTGCCTAGCAATCCCCTGTGACAGGTGACCCTCTGGGTCCCTCTCCTTTGCAGTCCCTGAAAGCAATGGGAGTACAGGGCTAACATCACTCCCATCAGCAGACTTTGGGCTCCAGGAGGACAGGGACCACGTCACCTTCGGCCCCAGTACCCAACAGGAAGCAGCTGCCAACATGACCACAGGCTTCATCACTACCTAACAGCATGGCCAGGATTTTAATCTCTCTGCTCCTCTACAACCCAGCCCCATCCCTGTTTCACAAAGAGCCTCCCGTGCCCATCTGCAGGAGAGAGAGGCAGAGCCTCCTCCCCGGAGAGGTTCCGCACGCTGCAGGCCACGTTTCGGCTCTCCCCTCCCTGCGAAATGATCTGTATCCTTGGGCCTGCTCCAGGACTGCTTTCCCCAAACCCTCCGTACGGAGAACACAAGCATCTTCTGCCTGCCTCCCGGCCGTCCTCGGAGAAGCCTTCGACTGCGCCCGGGCCCGCCTGGCGGGCTCCCCACTCCGGGCGCCGCTCAGCGTGTCAGTAGCAGAGCCTGAGCGTGGCTCATCCCGTCCCAGGAGTGGGAAGAGATGCCGGGTGTCTGGACAGCTGGAAGGCGCTGCTCGCAGATAAATTGCGTTCTGTAGCTCAGCCGCCTGGTTCCTCAAAAGAAACCGTCCAGCCATGTCAGGGGAAATCCCAGTAAATCCTGGAGGCCACTGCAGGATGCTACAAGTCAGAGACACTGAAGGTTATTAGAAAAATTACTTCTCTGTGTGGCAGGGGTGTGGGGTGGCGGTGGGAGGCAGGCGAGGAGCCCTGGAAACAGGGGCTGCTGGCTTGGGGCACTTCAGGCTGGAGTCTGGGTCTGGAAAAGGGTAAAGTGCCCCAGGCCATCTTCGGGCGCCTTCAGACTAGCCTCCCCCATGCGGCTCTGTTTCATTTTGCTTCCCCTTCTCAAATTCAAGAGCAAGAGGGCAGAATCTAGCAGGCTCTGTCCTCTCAGCCCCCACACCACACATAGTCTCTCCCACTCACAGTGTGAGCTCCTGGGCTGGAGGAGGGGGCACGCCCGTGCGTGCTGGAGCCCCCCCGTCCACTCACGTTCTAGCTCTGTCCACTCCCCACACAGTGAAGTTCAGGAGCTTTGATTGGGGGACCCCCACATCCACGGTCTCCTCTGTGTCTCTTTTCTCCTCCTTCAGCCAGCCCTCTGGGAGTGTCATCTGCACTCGCCGTCCACATGGCCTCACACCTCAGGGTGTGGAAGCAGAGGGCAGGGGGCTCAGGCACCAGACTGGGGGCCCAAGGCGGCTGGCCAGATGGTTCACAGTGCACGGCTTCCCCCGGGCAGATCCTACCTCGGCCTCAGGCTCTATCTGCTGCATCCGCCCACCCTGAGGCAGGTGCATCCGTCCCCTAGCCTGTCTCCATGTGTTTGGGGCCTGGGGCTGGGACTGAGGCCAGTCCGGCCTCCTGCATTGGTCCCACTTTCCCACCACAGAGCACTGTCCCGGGAGTCAGAATGGTGGACAGGAGCAGAAAGTGGGAGGACCAAGGCCCAGAGGGTTTGAAGAGGACAGCCCAGCTGCTGGGACCCAAGGGGCAGCCCCTACTCCCTCGGAGCCTGAGCTGGTCTTTCCGTGTGCTGTGGTTGTTGTGGAAACCAGGACCCCAAGCCTTCTTGCCCTGCCAGTCGCCCAAAGCTGGGACTGGAAGGAAGGGGGCTGAGTGCGGTGAGCAGGGGCCACGGCCGTGCTGGCCGGCTCCTATCCCACCCTTTGACCCCTTGGATCCCCGTGGAAGCAGCTGGGTCCAGGGACCACCCAGGGCTGTACAATTGGACCAGTCTGCCATAGCGAGGGGCAGGGAGGAGGGACTTGGGGGCCCTGGGGGTGCGTTCCAGAGACTCGGTGGGGGACATACATAAAGCAGGTGTGGGAGGAATCTGGTCTCAAGAAATTCTCTGACTCGTCCTCCAAGCAAGCCCACCCAGCTGCCCACATGCTGGAGTGCTGGGAGTCGTGGGGTCCCCTCCCCCTGCGTGCCTCGCCCTGCCTCCCCCAAGAACCAACATTTCTGAGGTTTTGGGGACCCTGGTCTCAACGGAGCTCTGGGGGCAAAAAAGGGGACAGGGAATTCTCCAAAAGCTTCCCTGAACGGAACCCTGGCCAGACGCTCTGTACCTGTTTGTAAGAGTTTCCGGGAGCTCAGCCACTCCCAGCTGATCCTACCTGAGCCTGAAAGTCCTGCCAGACTGTCGGTCCCACGTGCAAAGCAAAGCACGTGGGGTGCACCTCTCTGCAGGTATCAGACCCACGACCCCTCCGCAACAGGCATCGGGCAAGCAAAGTCGGTACGGGTCTGCTGCCCAGGCAACACACCCCGCAGAGCAGCGCTCCACACTCGGCCCTGTGCTGTCACAGCCGGTCTGTCATCCAAACCTCCCAACATCCCAGGGAGGCAGGCCGGGTGGGCACGGTCATTCCCATCTCACAGGTGACGGGACAGAGGCTCTGAGAAACCCTGCGAGGTTGCACGGTGACCGCTGCATGTGGGATTTGCATCCAGGTCCGGGAAACCCCAGCACTGGGCCGGCTGCTTCTCCCCGGGCTACTTTGGGCCGTTGGTGCGTCTCTTCCGTCCACTCATTCTAGCACGGCCCGGTCACACTGCCAGGGCCCCCCGGGTGCCTGACTGGGCTGGGGGGCTGGGTGCAGCAGGAATGACGCCCCATGCCTGCCCCACGGTGCCTCCTAAGCCAGTGAGAGGAGAGATGCTCCTCCCGCCACTGCTTCTGCCCTTCCCTCCTCCTAGAGACTCACCCCTTCTTCTCCTGGCCAGCCCCCTTCACCCCTCAAAGCCCAGATCTGTGACCCCAACCTGGGCCCCAGCAGGCCTGTGGGAGAACAAGTGGCTTGATTGGGTGACAGGGAGGTGGGGAGGACAGGTGGCGGAGCTCGGCTCTCCCGGGCGGGGCTGGGGAGCCATGGGTAGCTTCTGAGGGGAAGCAGCACGCTCTGGTCCGTGTCTTCAAAAGACGACTTGGCTCTGCCTGGCTCCGGATGGTGCAGCTGAGGGCTGGGCTTGCCTGGGCCTCTGTGTCCCTCCAGCGGCTCAGGCTCCAGATGTGCTTCCGGAACCCCTTCCCGATGGTGACTCAACACATATTCATTGAGAAGTGGCTTCCGGGGCACGTGAGTTTGGAAGCAGGGACCTGCTTCTTGACGGGCTTTGTTCAGTGAGTCCTGTGGCCCTACTGCGTGGGAGGCCCTGGCTGCTGGGCTCAGCCAGCCCCGAATCTGTGTCCTTCACAATGGTCTCCTGAGACCGTCATCATCACAATGAAGTCTGGGCCTCGGGAGCCCACGTGCCAGCTGGGGGAGAGATGATGAACTCACGCATGCCCGACGGTCACTGGGACCCCCTAAGTGAGGCGTGGGAGTAGGTGCCCCATCTGCTTTGACCTCAGGATGCTTTCTTCAAGGCACATCTCATAGGACCCTCAGCCCAGGCTCTTGGGGTCTGTATGCGCAGACTCAGGACTTGACCGCACAAGCTGGGGGGCTGTGTCCGTGGGAGTGTCTGAGAGCCCCGGGGGGATGGCTGTGGACGGGGGATGTTGTCGTATCCATTATTTCCTCCTCCAAACACGGACCTTCTACGATCCAGGCATCTGCCGCTTGTCAGGGGCTGGGGGGAGGGGGCGGGCTGTGGTGCAACCCCCCCACCCCACTGCTTCCTGGGGAAAGGGGAGGTCCCTTTCTGTGCTTTGTGGGAAAGCCTGGGACACGCTGAGCCCGCGTAGTCCCGGGCTCCTGCTGGGTCCCCACGTGGACATTCTAGGTCTGTTTACAAATCATGTCACGTGCGGCAGCCTGAGGACTCCTCTGGGCTCTGCTTCTGACCTGGAGAATGGTAAGGGGCTGGCGTGTGGATTGACGGAAGGTGCTTGGGATTTAGAACTGGGTCTGGCACAGAGAAGGGCCCAGCGCCTGTCGCCTTGGCTGTCCCCTCGGCACAGATGGGGACACTGAGGCCACGCAGCAAATCAACGTGAAGCTGGGATCTCGCACCCACATTCCGAGCCGTCGCACAGCCCGGCCTTCCCCTTCGGGTGTCCTGCGGGCACGACAGCATCAAAACTGCGACCGTGGAAGCCAGGCTCAGACGCCAGTGACCTTTAAGGTCCTTCGCTCACTCCCTCAGCTGTGTTTCTTGGGCACCTGCTCTGGGTCGGGCCCTTGCCCGGGGTCCCAGGCCCACAAGGGAGATGAGCGCTGCCTCCGGGGAATGTCTGCGGGAGCGGCGGGTGGAGGGAGCGGAGGGCCGAGAGGCAGGTCAGGAGACGGACAGATGGATGGATCAGTGAGGACAACGAGACGGAGGAGGTGGTGCTTCCGCCCGGAGGGAGCGACACGGAGGAGGGGCCGGCGGGGCCGTGGGGAAGGGACTGCGGTGGGTGGAAGGGCAGCGCTCAGGTGCAGAGGACCGTGGGGGCAAACAGGAGGCTGGGGGCCGGGGTGCAGGGTCCGTGGGGTCGGACCCCACCTGCCGCGCCCGTTGGGATGTTGACGCAGGGGAGTCGTGCTCATAGCTCTGCAAGGAGACCTTTCCCAGGGAGACGAAGAGCTTGGGACACTGCTGGCTTTAACTCCTTCCTCACACCTGACACGGGGTTGGTGGAACCTGAGGGTCCCACGAGCCACCATCTCCCCCATGAAGAACCCATCGCTCCATCCCTGAGCCCAGACACGGCTTGGAGAGGTCCGCACCCGCCAGCCGGCATATTATCACCGAAATCATTACCATTGAATCCTGACACTGCCGTCCAGCCCGGGGGATGGAAGGAAGGCGATCTACTGGCTGAGGGTCAGCCGGACCCCAGCAACCTGGGGGATGCTCTCCTTGCTGTTGCCCCGGGCAGCCCCCCTGTGACCCCTGCTGCCCCCACATTCGGTCCGTGGCCCCCAGGCTCCATGGCGGAGGAGTCCAGGTGGTTCCTTCCGTATTTTCCCCTGTGCCGTGCAAGCCTCGAAAGCAGGAGAACCCAGCCTTCGCCGGATGGATTTCCTGTCTGTGGGAGCTGGGTAAATTGCCATCTGCTCCCTCACTCGGGCTTGTCACTTCCAGTTTAACAAGCCCCCAGGTGACGCCGCAGCCAGCCCACTGCGCACCCGCATGCCAGGCTCCCTTTCCTTCCCCATCTGCCGGGCCTCCAGAACACAGCTCCCGTCTCCACTAGGGCGCTGTCCCAAGGGGCCAGGGCTCTGGGGTTGTCAGGCTTGACCTGGGGCCACAGCTCTGCTTCTCACATGCTCTGTGACACCCCAGCCAGGGTCCCCTCCCCGGGCCTCCGCTCCCTCCAGTGCAACACGAGACAGGAGGTCCAGCTCTCGGACTGCACACAACCGTCTCCCTCCCCCAGCAGGGACCCAGACCCTTCCACTCACAAACACTGCCAGGTGAACCCTGGATAGGCCCTGCCCCTGGCCAGGCATGCCCAGTGCCCCTCGGGGGCCTCAGTGTCCGCTGATCCCTAGAGGGCTTACGGCCCCTTCTCCTGCTTGGAGCCTGAGACCTAGGAGCCCCTTCTCCACACCCACCCAGGATCTACGAAGGGCTTGGGTAAGGACTAGAAACTTCTGAAAGTAAAGCCCGGAGCTCTGAGCCTGGGGCCAACAACCACATCCTTGAATATCATCTCCCAACATTGATAGAAGGGGTGGTAGCAAATCTGGGTGTGTGGGTGAGTGGGGGGTGGTCCCCTCCCACAGCTCACTCCCCCCTGCAGCTTGTCCCCTTCTGGAGATTGTCCCTTTTTGTAGCTTATCCCCTTCAGCAGTGTGCCTGACCTCTGCTCCCACAAGCCCTGGCTACCCCTGCGGTGGGGACACAGGGTCAGAAGGCAAGAGCAGGACTCCAAAGAGCCAGGCCTGCACATCAGACCACCAGCAGCCCCCTTCTCCCTGCCCTGGTGACCGCACCTGGCAAGCGGGGCTTGGAGTGCCTCCCCGGCAGAAGTGGTAGGAGGTGAATGAGGGACAAGAGCGAAGGCTCCGGCTGGCTTTCTACTGGGTCCCTCGGCATGCAGTTGACCATGGGCATTCACCAAACGTCCGGTCAATGCCACGTGCCAGTCGGGGGCCAGGTCCCCTGCTGGCGCACACAGGAAGTCCAGTAACTGTGGACCCTTCCCGAGCACCTGCTGTTGACAACCCTCCTGTGTAAGTCACCTCCTTACTCGACCCTCTGGCGGTGTCCACTTTCATCCCCAATTCACAGGGTAGCACAGGGTCTGCTTCTACAGGGTCCCCATTCTGCTGCTATGGCATCTGGAATGTTCCCTGGTGCTCAGTAGGGTTTGCGGATGATGGGATGGCTGAGCAGCATCTTTGTCCGAGAACAAATTGAGATGCGGTATTATGGGCCCCAGGAAGGACGGGAATTCCGACACCTGCTACAGAGTGGATAGCCCTCGAGGACATCGTGCTCAGTGAAATAAGCCGGTCACGAAAGGACAGATTCTGTAGGATTCCACTCATATGAGGTCCTTAGAGTCATCAAATTCACGGGTACAGAAAGTAGATGGTGGCCACCAGGGACGGTAGGAAGGGACGGGGAGTTAGTGTTTCATGGGGACAGAGCTTCTATTTGGAAAGATGAGAATGTTCTGGAGAATGGTGGGAGGGATGGCTGCCCAGTCGATAAATGTGCTTTGTGCCGCTGAACTGCACACTTAAAATGGTTAAAATCATCCATGTTTATGTTATGCATATTTTGCCACAATTAGGAACAAGTTAATTTTTGGAAAGAGAATAAAACAGGACCAGGCTGCACAGGGGACAAGAATGGATGAGGACATTTCTTGAGCAACTACTGAGTGTCCGGCACTGGGCCAGGGTCAGACCCAGGCACCACAGCTTGATAGTCTACGGGCAAGTAAGAAACGGGTTCATTTTTAGGTGTTTCTAGAATCCAGATGGCTCTAGAGTCTAGACTCTAGACCATTAGTCCAAACTATGGAGAAGCTTTCAACACTAAAGCCATTATGTTCATCTTCTTTCCCTTCTAGGTCCCACTAGAGCACTCTTCTTCCTTAGACTGGACAGTGAGACCCCTGTCGTTCCTCTTTCCCTTTTTGCCTTGGCTGCTAGGAGACTCGGGGTTAAAATTTCATCCTCACCCTCAGTGGCTGTATGACCTGGGACTGGGATATGCTTCTGCTTCTCCCTCCATGTGATTTCATTTTCCTGTTTCTATTTCCAGTGACACCATGTGGCTTCCCTTGTTGGTCATCCAGGCTCCCTCCCTGTCTCAACCCCCATCATTTGCCTTCCATTCCCCCCACCCCACTTTCTGCTTCTGTGAACATCTGACCATTGCCCACTTCTCCAGGCCCCTCCTACCGTCCTTATGTCCATACAAGTTGTTCAAGTGGCCTGATGGCCTCTTCCAGCTCTTCTTTGCCTCCTTTAAGTCCTCTCTCCAACTCTCGCTTCCTCCAGGAAGCCCTCTCTGCCTGAGCAGGAGTTGTTTTCTGCGGCCTCTGCAGCCCCATGCTCTTCCCACTGTCGTGCTGGTCATTGTCTTCTGTGTGCTGATCCGTATTGCTGTTTGGCTACAGGAACCAGCAGTGGACATGCTCAATCGCCCACTCTCCCCGGGCCAGCCCAGAACCCAGAACAGAGGAACATCAGGGCACGCTGGTTTGGCAGTGAGTGGATGCATAAATGAATGAGTGAATGAATGAGTTGGAAGTCACCACAGTGTCATTCTGAACGATTCGGGAAGACTCCTCTGACAGATGTTTTCGGGGCTGGAGGGCGCAGCTGATCTCTCCCTGCTTAAGGAGGGGAGAATCGTCTGGAAGGGGGTGCCTCCAGACCCCCAAGGCTCACCAAAGGGCTGTGTCAGGCTGGAAGCCAGCCCTGAGTCCTGAGTCCTGAAGCGGGGTCCTGCTCCCTCACAAGACGACTACTCACTCCCTGAGGACAAGCTCTGTGCCAGGGAGCAGCTGTGGATTAAAGGCCTATTGGCTGAAGCCAGCAAGAAAACAAGAGACAGAGCGATAGAAAATTGGGGAAAGTGCTTGAACCATGCACTTTAATAAAAGACAGATTGAAATGGGAGAGAAAAAAAGAAAGAAGGAAAGAAGGAAGGAAGGAGGGAGGGAGGGAGGGAGGGAAGGAAGAAGGAGAGAGAGAGAGGGAGGAAGGAAAGAAAGAAAAGAAACCGACAAGCTAAGGTGCCCAACTGTGGCATTCAACAGGAAAGGGAAAGCAAGGGAGACGAGCCGCCTGAGGCCCCCGCCTCCCCGCAGAAGCTGCTGGTCAGTCTCTACCGCAGCTGGCCGGGCACCTGCCCCATAGCCCGCAAGTCTGCTTCTCTGTAAATACACACACAAGAAATACACACCCAGACATGAGTACACACGTCCACTCAAAAGCACAAAAGTGTTCACAGCTCTACACTGGGCAGCTGCCACCTGGAAACGACCCCAGATACCCGTGGACAGCAGCAGACACATCAGCCGCGGTCTGTTCACATGCAGGACGCTCTCCGCCCGCGGGCATGAGCCGAGCGGGCCCCCGGGCACCGGGCTGAGAGAAGACGTGGGCGCACTTGACACTTGACACAGACCGTGTTGTTCTCCTCCTGTAAAGTTCAAAGACAGGCACGGCCGGGACGGGGCGAACCTCGAGGGTACAGGAGGGAGCAGGTAGCTGCTGGAAGGAGTACGAGGGGTCTCCCCAGAATGTTCTGTTTCTTCAGCTCGGGTGGTCCATGGGGCACAGTCACCAGCTTTAAGGGGCTGGTCCCCAATGATTTGTAAACTTTTTTGTGTAGGTATTACACTTCAATTAAAACTGGTAAGAAACAAAAACAAAGCACAAAAAACGCAGATGGAATGAACGACTGAGGGGGTCTTGAGCAGGATCCTGGGGGTGCAGCCAGCCCCCCGCCGTGAGGAGTGAGATGCAGAAAACAGAGGGCGGGGGAGGGTCGGGCACCCCAAGTCCCACACCCTGGTTACATCTCGGCCACTCTCTGAGCCCCACGTTCTCCATGTGACAGTGAGCGAGAATGGAGCCCCTGCTGGGAGGATTCACTGAAGCCCAGTGTGGGGGACACAGGACAGGGAACCCCAAGCTGCCAGCACACCCACCCCTGCCCTGGCCTCCGAGGTGGTAGGAGTCCCCGAGTGTTGTGTGAGGCAGTCCGGGGGCCACTGGGTCCTGCCAGCTGTGTCCTGCCTGTCCCCTCCCCCAGATGGGCCCCGTTTCTGGAGCTCAGCTCACGTGTTTTGCCCTGTAGCCCGGGCAGCTCCCCGGGCTCTGCATTCAAAAAGCTCCCCGGTCCTACAGAGAACCTTCTCCCCCAGCTTTCAATTCTGCACTAGTTACCAGCAGAAGCTTGGTGGTGGGGGGCGGGGGTCTCTGACCACCCCCCAGGAGGCTGAGGGGACACTGGGCTGACAGAGACCTCCTCCCCGGCCCACCGGGGTCTGGGAGTGGAACTCAAGCCTGACTGTGAACTGTCTGTGAGTCATTAGACGGCAAATACCCCAGGGGGCAGAGGACGGCTGCGCGCCACGTGGCCTGGGATGCCCAGACTGTGGAGGGCGGATCTCAGGCCCCAAGAGAGGAAGGGGCCCCCCCTGGGATCACACATCGGCAGGCGGCAGAGCCAAGATCGTGCCTGGGTGGGTCTGAACGCACACCCGGGCGTGCAACCACAGACCGCTGCCTCCGCGTAGACACAGTCAAAAGCCTCAGCACCAGGACGATGGAGTCCAGCCCTACTTTACAGATGGGGAAACCAAGGCCCAGAGATGAGAGGGGACCTGCTGAAGGCCTCCCAGGGAGGGAGGCATGGCAACCAGCCATGGTAACGGTGCTGAGTGCTACTCCCAGAATTTCACTGGTCTCCTGCATCTGTGCTGGGGGGCTGGAGAGGCTGCCGGGCTGGAGGGAGCATCATGGACCCGCTGGAGATCCACTGGGGTCAGAGCCACCTGATGAGATCGCCTTTATCAGAGCGATAAAGGACCTGTCGGCTAGGGTCAGGAGGTAACGAGCAGGCAGAGGTGTGCAGTAGGCGGTTGGAGGAGTCGGGACAGGGAGAGGGCCCCGGGAGGGACCAGGTGCCCAGGGAGAGCGAGCAGCAAAGAGAGGAGACGTCCAAAGACGCTGCGTGGAGGCTGGGGTTATGGGGTGGGGGACAGCAGCAGAGGAGACAGAGGGGGTAGCCAGGGAAGAGGCTGAGAGGCAGGCAAGCCGGGGGCCTAGGGGCAAAGGACAAGGGGGAGCCCGGCCCAGCCATTGAGAGGCCCGGCCAGGCAAGAGTGCAGACGTGTGTGCAGCGTGGGGGGGACGCCCGGAGACGCCTGGGGGCCTCCATGGCAGCACTGTCCGGGGAGACTCAGGGCGGCCGCCACGTGGGCTGAGAACCACGGCGGGGGGGGCAGTGGTCAGAGACAGCCCCTTCCAGAACATGTCTCTCATAGCCACCAGAAGAGCGGCCGGACACCACAGCCCATTTCCTCTGGTGGCAGAAGTGGGGTGGGTGTGTGTTAATGGAGACCCAGGAAGGGGGTGCGGGTGCACTGAGTGGGGGCGCGGCACTCAGGGAGGGCTTGCTGGCATCTGGTGCCCCGGGCCGTGCATGGAGAAGGCGTGTGTGGGCAGCAAGGACGAGCCTAACCCGGTGGCTTCTGGCTCCTCGGGGAAGAATGAAGCCAGGTCACCGGCTGAGCGCGGGCGTGGGAGGCTGCGGGAACCGGGAGGTGTGAAGCAGGCCTTTTGGAGGGTGGGGACGCGTGTTTCCATCACGTGTTCTCACTCCCACGCGCACGGACCGAGCTGATGCTTTCCCTTGTACATAATGAGACTCCATACATTCTGGATCGTCTCCATCTAACCCCTCAGGGGCCTCTTTCCCGGGCCAGGCAGACAGATCCAGGATTTCTGCACTCGGGCTGTGGAGCAAGTGCAGCTGGGCTGAGCGGCCCCTCCGCCCTGGGTGGGGGGCACCTTAGACGGGTCCCCTGTCTCTTCACCATGAGCCGCACTGGGACGGAACGCACGCTGATCTCTGCGCACCTGCCGAGCGTCTTATCTGAGAGGCCCTCACGAGGACCCCCCCTGGTCTGGAAAGGGCGGGTGCGCAGACCCGGTCCCGATAGACCTCCCCGGAGGCAGCGCCCGTGTGCGCCCCCAGCCGGTGCGGAGCCGGTCGGGTGCCCCCAGGCCGCCTCCAGGCTCTGCAGGCTGGCTGATGAGTGAGGACTGACGCGGTGAGGTTTAATTTTCAGTTCCCTGACCACTCGTGAAGCTGAACATGTATTTTCTTTCTCGTTCAGTATTTTACTCTTTTTCCTGTGGTGCTGTTGCTGTTTTTCTCACTGCCTCCCCGCCCCCCACCAGAGGTATTTTTACTTCGTCTTCATTCTTTTGCCGTATAGGAGATTCCTGCTTGGGGGCTGGTGATCTTGTCAGCCTCACGTCCCCGTTGTCCCTGTAACAAGACCCACCTTCCGGCCATCTGGAAACCTACCTGTCCACGGACCTGCCGGCTCGGGCAGACAGACGGGGCCCAGGCTTCTTGCTCAAGGTCACGCTACCTCTGAAGGTGTCTCCAGTCCCGTGGCTCCCCACGGGTACCCCCCATGGGGTCGGCAGGGCCAGATTTGCTCTCTGCCCATGGCTTGTCCCTTCGTGCCCTGTGGCCGCTATAATATAGAGCCACCGAGTTAGCTGCCTACAGCAACAGAAACGGGTTCTCCAGGTGCAGAGGCCGGAAGTCCAAGACCATGGTGTCTGCGGGTTATGCCCCCTCCCCATGCTCTAAGGGAGGGTTGTTCTGCCTCCTCCAGCAGTGGGGGCTGAGGGCGCTCCCAGGCTTGTGCAGCATTCCAGCCCCCTCCACGCCCCGCGGCCCCATGACCTTCCTTCCTCTCTCTCTTGACGATACATGTCATTGGATTTAGCGCCCGCCCAGATAATCCAGGATGATCTCATCCTGAGATCCCTAACTTGATCACATCTGCCAAAACCCCTTTTCCAAATAAGGTCACAGTCACAGAGTCTGGGGGTCAGGCTGTGGACACATCTTTGGGGGGGCCACTGTTCAGCCGACTAGAGGCAGCTACCAAGAGGCCCCGCCCACTCCATTCCAGCCTTCTGGGCAGAATCCCATCTCGGTTGCCCAAGATCCCAACATGAGATGCTGTTCCTTCCCCAAACCTTGGGGACTATGGGACACCCTGGAGAGGAGGGGCCAAGGTCCAGGCCTGTACCTGTCTGGCTGTGTGAATTTGGTAAGGGCCCTCCCCTCTCAGGGGCCCCAGGTTCCTAGATTTTAGCAAAGAAATTGTGTCAGGTTTTCCTCGGGGTTTTCCTGGTATCCTAGGATCATTTGACTCTTGACCTCGGGTGCTGAGTGACTCTTGGAAGCCAGAGGAAAGCAGAGCAAGTGCCCTGAGGCCTGGGACCTGTTCAAAGAGCTGTGACCAGGCACCTCCCAGCCCTCCCACCGTCACCCCAGTGCCCCAGAGTAGCTCTGATGTAATTCATAATTGTCCTTTTCTCCCACGATGAAAGCCACCAAGCGAGAAAAAAAAGGAGTTTCTTTTCTAAAATTGCTTTTCCGTGTTCTTTGACAGAGTCTGTGGTGCGTGCACGTAATTAATTCACTGCCTGGCGAACGGCAGGTCAGCCACTCAGGCTGGAAGAGAAAGCTCTAGAGAGAAGCGGAGAGGCACAGTTACGGCTGAAAATGAGTTCGCCCTGTCGTCCGGACCTGCCACAGCTGGAGGACTGGAATAAATACATACAAATCCCGGCTTGCTAGGACCTTGGCCTTGTTGGCAGCAGAAGGGGAGGTCCCCAAGGCTTCGACCTGCTTAATGCACATCAGCGCAGAGACCAGAATAAGTCTGACCAAAGGGAAGCTTTTAAGCTGTCCTGTGATTTCTCAGGCCTCCAGGAGGCCTCGAGACAAATGTTTCAAGCCAAGAGTGGTGGCGAGACTTTTCTGGGTGGTGGAATAGAGTAGCTGAGTGGTTGTAGAGTCCTGCCTTGCTGCTGGTTTTCTAGGTGACCTTGAACGAGGCGTGCTGGAGGTCGTTTTCCTCTTCCCTAAAGTGGGGATAAGAAATTGCAAGTTGGGGGCACCTGGGTGGCTCAGTTGGCTAAGTGTCTGCCTTCGGCTCAGGTCATGATCTCAGGGTCCTGGGATCGAATCCTGCATCGGGCTCTCTGCTCAGCGGGGAGCCTGCTTCTCCCTTTGCCTGCTGCTCCCCCGCTTGTGCTCTGACAAATAAATAAAATCTTAAAAAAAACAAAAAAGAAAGAAAAAAGAAATCGCACATCAATGATAAGGACCCAAGGCTCGTGCTCTGAAACATCTGAGCATCTCTCTCCAGGAATGAATCACAAGGACTGTAGCCCGGGGCCTCATTGGTGACGCGCATGCGTGTTATGAACATCTCTGGCCTGTGGAAACTTGGAACCAACCCTAGCCACCGTCTAGAGGGGCTTGTTAAGAAAAGGGTAGACCATGTACATGACAAAATATGATATAACCAATAAAAATCATCCTCTAGAGAAATAGCACCGTGAGGAGAAAAAGATACAAGGCAGTGATCACAGGGTCCCTGTCGGGAGCGCCCCACTCGGGACAGGAGGCAGATTTGGAAAAATCTTATTTGGAAAAGGGGTTTCGGTCCTCCAGACCCATCAGGATGCCCGGGGTGTGGCCACAGCTGGGACAGCTGGAGCCGGCTGGACCTCCCCCAGTGTACGCTCGGGAACCCCAGAACAGGGCCTTGTGTTCTCAGTGATTTTTACCTGCTATCGTTGAGCTGGGGTGGGGGGGCACAGAACAGGAACGGATTTCAGAAAGAACAGCTCGCCTCAATGAGCATTTCTGCGCGGCCTGGTTCCAAGGCTCCCGGCGCTGTTAATGATCGAGCATCCCACCAGTCAGGAGCACTTATATCCCGCCCCCCCACCCCACTAAGAGTTTTTAAAGCAACACAAACTGGAAACACTCCACTGATGGTGAGGGCCCTCCAATTCCCTGGGTGTTACAGGACGAATCCTAGAACCCATCCAACATCATCTCCTTACTCATCTGCTCTGGAGAACAGTCCTATAAGGCAGGAAGCGTTACTCCCAGTGTACAGGGGAGAACCTGAGCCACTGCCCGGGTGGGATCCATAGGGGACAAGGGGGACAGGGCATGACTTAGGAAGCTGGGAAGTAGGCGGGGAGTCTGGGGGAGACGCTGCTTCTCCCTCTGCTGAGGGTCCCAGCCTTCTCTAAGGATGGATCCCCAGGGGTCTCTGTGTACGGCATTGGCGTTCATCGCAGACCCTAACCCAAATCAATCAACAGGCTGCTGGGATTGTGTTGAGAAGGATCCTGAGGGCCAGTAGGGACCTGGTGGGAAGTTTGCTGGCCGGGTCTTCAAGGGCATCAGCGGAACAGAGGGGAGACACAGGGCAGACCAGGCTGGAGAGAAGCTGGGACCACCCGAGACCCCCACAACATGCCTGAGAGAAGTAGAATGGCCTCCCCAGGATCACGCTCATGCCCTTGGCCTCTCTGAAGCCCAACCTTCACCCGCGGAGCTAAGACATCAGGAGGAGGTGCGGAAGGGGCTGTCCAGGAAGGAGTCAGCGTCTGGGGCTTCTCGAACCCTCAGGGAGGGAGAGGCATCCCGCATCATGCCGTTTTTCACAGATTACACTCCGTGGAGTCGGCAGGCCTGGTAATTAATTATTCCACTTCTATAATTAGCCCCAAGTTCCCTGCAGCCAATGAGGAGAACAAGGCAGGGAGAGAGGGTGAAGTAGTGTGATTGAAAGCTTGACTCACACCTCATAAATTTCCCATCGCATGGAGCAGGCTCCCTTCCCGGTCCTGGGTGAGCTGCCCACGTGGGCCGACGTGGCTGGTGGCTCCAGACAGCCTTTCAGTAGCCCCTGGCAAACCTGGGCGTCATGACAAACAGTATATCATCCCCGCCGGGCCCCATGAGATGAACGTCCTTGCTGTTGTCCTCACAGCCTGACGGGAAGAATCTGGCTCAGAGAGAACGTGGCTTTCCAAAGCAGAGGTGGGACTCAAACCCAGGACCCACAGACGTCTACACCCCCACGTCCTTGGCATCACCCACCGCCTCACACTCCTCCCAGACAAGGGCCCAGGAGGCGGTCGTTGCAGAAGCTGGCTTTCTAGAACATTCTAGAAAATGGCTTTTAGGAGACACATTGAGATGCTGCTATTCTTTGAGGACTGGCAGACTTTGAAGGCTTCTGTCAGCCAGTCCCGGATGCCTGGGCCTGGCCTCCTCTAGGGGCCAGAGCTGAAGACAGAAGGGCAGGAAGGGGGAGTGAGGGGCCAGCCTCGGAGTCCCCCAACCCCAGATCCAGGCTAGGATCAGACTTAACAGCGAGTGAGATTTCTTATTTCCTGACCACCTCTGGGAACAGAGGAAAACCAATATCAATTACATGCAGCATTGTCAGTCGGAAGAAAGCTGCTGCTCTCCGTTTAGAATTTACAAACAGTTAATTGAGTCCGTACCAAGGAGGACCTCTACTCACCTCTTGGTTGGGGTGGGGGGCCGGGGGGGAAGGTGCCAGCGAGCAGAGCAGGGGGCTGCAGAACACTCCAGAAGCTCCAGCACATGCCGGGTCTCAGCCCCTGGCACACCTCCCACACACCTGGGCCACTTTTAGCAAGACTGAGGCCACTCTCCAGTGACTTTTATGTAATTGGTCTGGGGGGGCGGCTGGGAGGACCCCCACAGCAGCCTACTGTTAACCCTTGGTGATTTGCTGTGCAGTGAAGGGGCAGCCACGGAAGGGAGCCCTGTGGACTGAAGATGTGGCCTCTGCCCACAAGTGCCAGGCCTGCCTGCTTCCCCTTCCACCACCTCCTTCCTGTCCCCAGGGACCACCCCCTTGAGTTCCCTCCTCGAGGCTGCACCCCGCCTCACATGGGCTTCCCCTAGATAACCCACGCCCTGGGGACTGGGGCTCTGAATCCAGCTCTAAGCCTGGACCCCAGTCCTGCTCCGGGTTTCTCTGTCCCAGGCCCACCGTGGGGACATGATATTAAGGCCTAGGGAAGGGTGTTTACTTAGTTCTGTGTGGAATAAAAGGGAGGAGTGGGTGGAGGGAGGGGCCGTTGGTAGGAGGTAACCGGGCAGATGGCAAAAGGCAGGCAGAAGGCGGGAGGTGCTGGAGGGATTCCTACCTTCTCTTTCAAGGAAAATGACTCTTCATTCAGGAAATAGTTACCAAGAGCCTAAGGGTGATAGCAGGTGTCAGAGGATAGGGAGGAGTCCATTAAAATTCTTTGAGAGCCAAGTACCCAAGTACTGGGGCTGCTGGGGGTGGTGAGGGAGGGGGTCGGACCTGCCCCTACTCCTGGCAGGATGCTGTTTGGGGAAACAGAAATAAGCCAATAAACCTGTTGAAAAGCACGATAATTTCGGGTGGTGATCCGTGGTATAAAGAAAATAAACCATGGTAGGTAGGGGGTTGCGTTTTGTTACAGAAGCTGGTCCAGGAAGCGTTCTCCCGTAAGGCAATCTTAAACTGTGCCGGGAATAACAAAGAGGAGCCAGTCACACAGATCTGGGGTGGGAACACGCAGGGGGGACAAGTGCAAAGTCCCTGAGGCAGCAGAGAGCTTGGTGGAGGAGAGGGACGAAGGAAAGAAGGAGGAGAGGAAGGTCTTTGAGGCTGGGGTTTTGTGAAGGTAGAGGCGGAAGCAGGGATCTGGAAAGGGGGTAGGGGCTGCGGAGCCCTGAAGACCAAATAAGGAATTTGAATATGGTTCGAATAAAACCAGAGGCCAAGAATGATCAAAATGAGGGAATGAAGCTGCTTGGGACTTCTGCATTTTGCCAAGAGAACTATCTGGCAGCGGGCTACCCCTTCTGCGGTCAGCAGTTGGGAGGTTGGGCTCAATATACGGGAGGCGGTGGGCAACCGGCGGTGTGAGACCCTGACCCTCGAGAGGAGAGCCCACCAGGGGAGGCCTTGGTCCTCGGGACTCCTCCAGGGGTGACCTCCTGAGCACAGCACAGGGACCTGGGGCCCCAGCAGAACTCAGTGGCCGTCATGAATGGGGAAGACACTGTTAGAGGCCAGGGCAGCGGACGTGACCTGGACCAACAGAGCAAGGTCTCAGAGCAGTATGCGGGGTGGCGGGGGTGTGGGGGGGTACAGAAATCCTCGTGGGGTCCCCCAAGGAACCCACAGCCGAGGGCTGAGCTGTACACGCTCAGAGCAAGACCATCCAAGACTTGCAGAGAGTGGACTCCACGGGGCTGAAAGCGAAATGCTGGAGAAAAGCCAGTGTGGCCAGAACAGAGATGTCTTAACGCTTTGTTAGTACCCGGCCATGGCAACCCGCCAAAGCAGGTCTCAGGGTAGGAAAGCCTCAAACCAAGCCCCCCTCCCGCCCAGCTCTGCAGAGGAAACAGTCGGAGGTAACTCCTGCCAGCAAAGGGCAGCCCCCATCCCCCCAAGAAAGAATAACCCCGGGCCCACGTGTTTGCCAAGTGGCCCGTGGCTCACCCAGCTCCGGGGGAAGCAGGAAGCACCTGCCGAGGAAGGCAGCGGGATCCAGCCATGCCCTCCACAACTGGAAGGAGCCACCCATTCGGGGCTGGTGGGCCGGGAGCCAGGAGAGGGGTCTCCTTCTAGAACCCCGGGCTGTCTGTCCCCGCCCCCCTCCCCGGATTAGCTGATTGGCAGCAAACAGCCCCTGAGCACTTGGTGAGTGCCAAGCTCTGTGTTCACGGCTGGCACACGGCCATGTACATGACAGGCAGGGTCCTGCTTGCTCGGCCCGACCCCCCAGAGGGAGCGGTTTTCTCATCTGTGCGGGGACGGGTAGGGTGGGGTCATCGTGGCCAGGGTGTCCACGTTGGGCGCAGGTGCCCTGCAGGCGGTCTGCCGTGTCTCCCGGCTGCGGGCTGCTTGCCACAGAGAACAGAGCCTTCAGCCCCCGTCCCATCCACAGGGCTGGGGGCCTTCTCTCCAGACTCCTTGGCCACCAGGCCTCATGTCCGAAAGCATCCTCAGGAGAAGCTTGCCCACCCGTGTGTCAGCAAGGTCAGCAGCTCGCTCTCCCTGTCTTAGCTCCTCCTTCAGGGACTTGCAACCCCAAGCCAGAGCCAGGGACCAGAGGGGAGGCTGGATACCATTTCAGGGAGAAGGCAGAAAGGGGGAGAGGGATGGGACCTTGGAGCCAGGAGGGCTCCCTGGAGGAGGGGGCAGCCCATCTCGCTTCCCTCTGCCCCCTTTCTCTCTCCTCTTGGACACCCAGCAAGTTGTCCTTCTCAGGGGCTCCTTGCCCCCTCTTCCTTCCCTCCTGGCTCCCCCCTCTCTCGGGTGCCTCTCTCTGCCTGTCTCCCATCCTCCTTCCCTGTCTCCGTCTCTTTCTGCCTAAACGTCCCTTCCCATCTGTATGTCTTTCCGCATGTCTCTCTCCTTGTCTCACTGTGTTTCTCTCTGTCCCACCCCCTCCGCACTTCCCAGTGAGTGACAGGGCGACAAGATGGGGCTAGAATTAGACCAGCAGCAGCTGAGAGGTTACTGTCTCTTTTCTCTCTGCTCGGGCCCTCCCCTCTGGGAGCAGGTGCACTTCCCAGCCCTCTAGGCAAGGGAGACCCCGTGGCTGAAACCCAAACCCGGGATTAGTCTCGGGTGGAGAGCTATGGACAGGTGGGGTGGGGGTCCCCGGGGGGGGAAATGCGGTGGCCCACCAGATGCCCATACGCGGGGCAGGCAGGACCTGTGTGTGGGGTTGGGGGTGCTCTGGGCTCGGTCCCAGGAGGGTCACGGTCCCCCGGGTTTCTCAGCTGCTCAGTCCGGAACACAGACCTCGGTGCAGCTGGAGTCCTGAGAGTGGGGGAGGGAAGTTTTGCCAGCACATGGAGCGAGCCAAGCAGATCAGGCTGGCAGCGTGTCAGGCTGCGGACCCGGGAGACGCACTGAAGGGGCCCCTCTTCTCTAAACGGGGACAGATCCTCCCTGCGGAGTCCCTTCACTCCCCACGTGCCCTGTCCTTTCCGCGTCACCCCTCTGCTCTGCTGTCACGTCTCCTGGTTCTCAGTGCCTGAGATCACCTGCTCGTGACCCCCCACATGCTGGCTGAATGTTCACGCACAGGAGGCAAGGGACCGTGGCACGTGGCGAGCTCTGCTAGGGGGGTGACTTCCCTCCGAACTGTAACTATCAACACGCATCTTCGGCAAAACTGAAGTCTTTCCATAGTCACCCGTTGTAATGTGTTCACTCAGCTCGGACGGCGGAGCGTTGTCTGGACACTGAACAACGTGCAGACAACAGCCGGGACGGCTGCAAGGTGCGACGTCGCGCGGATGGCCACGGTTCCCCGAACCCTTCCTTCGGGGGGTGTGTTCATTTGGCCAACAAAGAGGAACCTACGGTGCCTGGAGCCCAGCACAAGCAATGTTCCTGCTCTGGGGGAGTTTCCACCCTGATAGCCGAGACCGTCGTGAGCCAAACCCAGGACACAGAGCACAGACTCCCCAGGACAGGGGCCCCGAACAAGCTGGGCCTGGAGAGGACCAGGGGAGACCCGCTTCTAAGGTCTGGGGCAGGGCTGCTGGCGGCACAGGGCAGTGCGGGTGGGCAGGAGCTCCCCCCTTCCCCCAGTGGCGTGGCTCCTAGAAGGGACCACTGGCTGCACCCAAGTCAGCTGCCCGGGGGGTGGATGGTCCTGGCTAAGGAGTGGGAGCCCAGATCCCCTCAGCAGCCCGTGGGGGCTGGAGGAGGCCCTGGGACGGGCTGCCATCGGTGTCCCGAGCGGAGGGAAAGGAGAAACCGCCACAGCTACGGTTGCACTGCCAGCCAACCCCTGTCCCTGGGGGATGGGGGAGATGGAGGCAGGAATTCCCAGTCCCCGGCCCTCTGGGAAGGCTGGCCAGCCCATCCCCAGCATACGGAGGAAGGGGCACAGGCCTGGCAGGCTGCGGAAGGAAGAGTGGCTCCTCGAAGGGGGAGGCGGGCAAGCCGTCTGGGTCTGCAAGTCAGTAAAGGGCTCTGTCTGCTCCGTGAGGGGCAGCCTGGCCCCCGCTCTATGGAGGCCAGACCCTGCCAAGGTTGAGTGGCTGTTGGCTCCAGCACACTCAGCAAACACTTGCACAGATGAGCCAACCTCCCTGCCGAGGAGCTGAGTCAAATGCAGGAGCAAACCCTGATGGTCCACAGTGGGCCCGGCGCCTTCCCCTTCCGGCTGCGGCAGAGCCCATGCCTGGCAGAGGAACGGCAAGTCCGGGTGGGTAGGGAGGCAGAGTGTCCCAGGAGCCCGTCAGCAGCCATCTGGTCTGCAAAAAAGATGGCCTTTCCAGAGTGCCCAGTGCACAGTGGGTCAACAGATGAGACGGAGAGGGGGAGTAGGGCGGACAGCAGAGGGGGTGGGGTGGGACGGTAGCAGGACGGCAGCAGGGACAGTAGCAGGGACAGCGTGAGCCTCGCTGACACTGGGAAAAGGGGATGTGCCAGAGGACGTCTGTCTGATCGGAGGCAGGATGGGGGAGCGAGAACCCAGCCACCCCGAGAGAACCCTGGGGCTCCCAACTTCTTGCAGGGGCCCCGGGCCCTCCCCTCACCCTTCTAGACCTCAGGATCGACGCCTATCAAATGATACCCCCAGTGACCCTACAGGTTAGTTAGGAGACTCATAGGGAATCTCAGAGGACGCACATTTACTGAACACCTACTGTGTACATCCACCACGGAGTGGACACCCTGGGGGTTCTGAGCGTGACCACATCGGACAGGGACCTCTGTCCAGCTGAGGAGAACACAGTGGACACTTGTGGCTGATCCTCTTTCCAGCACATTCTCCCAGCCCAGCCCAGCTTGGGGCAGGGTGCTCGCTGCTCTCTGTCACCTTCTAGATGAGGAGACCGAGGCAGCCTAGGGAGGAGACGCACCTTGTCCAAGCCGGATTCCATCTGTCTCCTGAGTCAGGGGCCGTCCTCGCCGGAGGGTCTGGGAGACCCCCCAGTCCAGCCCCACGTTTCTCAGATGAGAACACTGAGAATCACATCCTTTAAGGGGCTCCGTCTCTCTTCCAGAACATTCCCAGTAAGCGAGGACTCAGCCCAGGAATGGGCTCGTTTGAGCCGCTGGAAATCTCAGCTGGGATCCTGGCGTCTGGGGAAGGGCCGGGCTCTAAAAATAAACCACTCGCCTCAGCCTGGGAGAGCAGCCGGCGGGAGCCTGGGGAGCGAAAGCTGCCGCCTGACGCTCCTGGCAGATGAGGGCGGCCCGGCCCGGCCAGAGCGCACCCCCTCTCGGGCAGCTGGCCCCTGGGATGGGCTGGGAGCAGGTGGCAGCCAGGAATATTTGATCCCTGGCGCCCGGAGGCACTCCCACCCCCCTCAGGCACACGCACGCGTACACCCCAACCCCGGACGAGCTCCACAGAGCCTGGTCGGGGCTGCTCCCGAGGAAGGGGCTGGTGGCGGGCGCCCGGGACACCCAGAGTCACCCTCTGCGTGCTGGATATCAACAAGCCTCAGCACAGGTAAGGAGGAGGTGAGGCTGGGGAGGGGGAGCTCTGGGGCAGGGGCCGTGCCCTCAACTCCAGGGAGTCCGACACGGGGAGGGGGCTGGGAGGCCTCTTCTCTCCCCTCCGCGTGGCCCCAGCCTGGTGGCGAGCAGCCTGCCCTTTTCAGCTCTGAATATTCTCAGCCTCCGCCAAAATGTCAGCTCCTGTTGGCATAATTAGAGGTCGCCGCGGGTTAATGGGTCTACAAGAGCCAGGCTGAAAAGTTCCGGAGGCAGGCGCCGGTGCCAGTTTTGGGAGACAGGCCTCCCCGTTGAGCTCCAGGAGGGGGTGAGGGCAAGCCCGCCTCTGACGGGAGCTGAGCAGCCGGCCTTCCCAAGAGCACCGTCTGGGGAAAATTCTCTCGGAAGGTGGGCAGAAATCCCAGGGGCATACGTATGGTTTTCCCTGGGGGTCTCGAGACCCCCGGTTCCGTGTTGTGCTTCAAGGTTCACAAAGAGAAATGAGTCTCGGTGAGGGCCACTTGGGCATGGAGCCGGGCCCAGTGGGACAGAGTCGAGAGGAAGGGGCCCGGGGCCAGAGCTCTGCGTGTTTGTCCCCTGGGGCTCGGACGTTCTGCCTCAGTGGATTTCTGTGCCCGACTCCTGGGCAGGGTGTCCGCCCCACGCCCGGGATGGGGAGGCGGGGAGGCGGGCGTGGCGAGGGGGTCTGCTGGCGTCGTCACCCGTTCGTCAGAGGAGGGCAGGGACTGGGAGCACCCGGGGACAGGCAGACCCGAGAGGGCGGTCCAAGCCTTTCCCGGGCACCTGGGCACTTGGGGAGTGGGATGAATGAGGCCGAGTTCTCACGGCCTGAGGCTGTGCCGGCCTCTGCCCCGGTGGAGTTCTGTGGCTGCACTGGTTCAGTTGACGCCCCGGGGCCGTCACAGGGTCGGGTCCAGGCAGAGGCTGCAGAGAGGGTGGGCCTGCGGGCAGGGGTAGTCCATGGGCACCACGTGGTCGCCGCTAGATCTCAGACCGAGCATGTCTTCCTGTAACCTTCAAGGACCCTCTGGGTCAGACGTCCACATCCATGTACTTGCTGCCGTCCTCTCTGTCCACACGGTCACTCAGACTCAGTCCCGGGAGCTGGGACCTTCTCCCGTGGACCCCCCAGAATGCTGCTCAGGGGCCACTGTGCCCCATCCTGCCCGGTCAACCCAGCCCTCCTCCCCCAGCCTCAGTACGACTTCCAATCCTCACTGTGGCCTGCGTCGCTAGAACCTGAAGCGCAGTGCTGTCACCGTGGGGACTGAGGCCCCCACTCTCCTGCTGTGTGGGCCAAGCCCTGGACCCTTCCAAGCCTCGGGCTTCTCACCGGTGCAGTGAGCCTGCCTTCCTCGTGGGGATGATCAGCGGGAACCTTAGCAGGAAGGACATCCCAGCGCAAGGGGGTGGCGAGTCCAGGAGCGCCGAGGCTTCTAACCTCCCGACCACTTCTCCCAGTGCTTGAGGCCGTGGCCCCGAGGGCCAGTACTTGGCACACAGTAGGCATGCCCCAGCGTCTGTGGGAGTCACACGCACACACCTGCTGCTGGGCTCTGACGTCAGCACGACCCGCATCTGAGCAGGATGGGGTCACCATGCCCTCAGAAGTGTCCTCTCCCTACTCCCAGCGCCCACCTCTGCCCTGCACAGGGCCTTGCCGGCTGACACATTTGGGTCCAGGGTGCACGGGTCCCCTCCTTCCAGCGGGTGAGCGGAGCCCCGGGGAAGCTCGAGGCCCTGGGAAGCGCGAGGCTCTACACATCTTGTCTTGCAAGCTGAGCTGAGCCGCTAAGGTGCTCCTGGAAATGTCATCTTTGTTCTCTGATCTGCTTAATTCTGTTCCTGTCTTAAGTTGCGCGGGAACACCCAGCCTCCTCCCCACCACCCACCGCTGCCTCCTCTGGTGCCTCTGAAGTGAGTCTGTCCCCAAGAGTCCCCTCTGACCCAGCACAGCCTGTGTGGCCACCCAGGAAGCTTGGGAGGTGCCCCCAGGGGGGCGGGCGGCGGCTGTGCCCAGACCCACCGACAGGCTCCCGGGGAGTGTTGTCGCGAGGGGCCTGACTTGGTGATCCCGCCGTAGCCGCAGCAACAGCCCTCGCCAGCCCCCAAACGCCAGGCGGGGGCTGAGTGCCTGACTCCGCTTCACACGTCCCACCGCTCAGTCCTCTTGCGAAGAAGAAAGTGCTCTAGGAAGAGACGAGTCAGCGAAATGGTGCAGCTGTGTGTACTTTAATAATGGTGCGATGTGTACCTCAAGTCGAGGCTGTCCTGGAAACACAGGGTGCCTGCCAGCCGCCTTGACGAAACTCCCGCCTTCCGCCCCGGAGCAAGGCTCCAGCCTCCCTGGTCGGGGGTCCCGGCCTCTGTCGCCTCCCTCCCCACCCCTGTACGTGCTGGGGGTAAACCCGGCTCTGTGGGTGCCCTGCCGGGTGGAGTGTTTTGCCATTTCATCCCGTAACTCCGCCCCTTCGGCAGGAGGGCGCCTCTGTCCAGCTCTGGGCACAGGTGCGTGTCCGTCGGAGGGGTCAGCTTTGGCTCCAGCAACGCTCCGTGACAAACAGTCCCCACATCTTGGGGGCTCGGGTCACCCGCAGGGATTTTTCTTGCTCTCGGGTGTAGACCTTGGCTGCTCTCGGTTGCATATGGCTGGGCCACGCTGGGTTCAGCTGTCATTCATGCTGGGCCGGTCCACAGTCACAGGCTGGGGTCTGGTTTCCTCTTGGGGCAGCAGACGAGCAAGAGGCTGAGCCTCAGCCGCCCGCCTCAGCTCTGGAAGGGGCTCTGCACGCGCCCCTCGGCTAGCCGCTGTCTGCGCCGCCCCAGGCGGATGGCGTGAGGGCGCAAACTCCAGCCGCTGTCCTCGGGGCCCTGCAAGGTCGGGGGATAAGGGGGCCTCCTCTTCCACATCGGCATGCCTGACTCTCCCCAGACCACACTCTACCCAGCCCTGATGTTGCAAATATATCTGAGATGAGGTCAAATTGGGGGTCAAGAGGGGGAGTTAGCTCCGAGGTAATGGCATCACTCCCAGCTTGGGAAGTAGGGTCCAGAGAGAGGAATGGAGCAGAGACCGGGGAGCACTTAGGTGTCCTCGAGGAGGATAGGGAAGTCTTCACGGGGTAGGTGACCCCATAAAAGATCCCAAAAGGCAGGGGACAGGGTGGAAGTCACCCTGAAGGCCGGAAAGCAGGTGTCATCGTTGGCCTGGATGCCACTTGTGGAGCGAACTCCCTGCCCTCCCTGGGCCTGGCTGCTGCAGACGGTACACCGGGGCCTCCCGGAAGCCCTTCCTGCATCTGAGCTCCTCCCCGAGAGCCCCGCTGAGCTCCTCTGACGCCCACTCTGAATTAAGTACTAACCAGGAGCCTCTGATCTCATTACGGGAATTAGAATTGTCCCGCTCTTTTTGGATCATCCCTGGTAGCTAAGCCTGGGGACGCAGGCTCTGGAGAATGACCCATCCAGCTACGGGAACAGGCGGCTCGAGGCTTAAAGGTCACTCACAAACACACCGGTTCACATTAATTCACAAATTCCAGAATCCACGCCCAAATGCCCCGAAACTATGAAGGTATTTAAATATCGGCCGTTCAAAACACCGAAGGGGAAAGGCGTGATTTTTCCAAATTAAATACTCTCTGTCTCCCGAGATCTAAAGAAAGACCTGGGAAGGGAGATCACTGATGGAATGGAATCCTATCTGAGAGGCATTTGGTCTCTTTGGTCCTTGTACTCACCCCCTGCCAGGCGGGGAGGACCAGAAAGGCCTGGATTAAGGAGTGTCTCTAGCACTCGAGTCCTGGGCACTTCCCTTAGCTTCCAGGATCCTCTGTTTATCCATCCATAAAATGGGCCCGTCCTCCAGGAGGGCTGGGAGAAGGTGGGGGCAGGGCAGTGCGTGGAGGTTGGCCAGCCCTTGGCGGGGGAGGGCTGGAGAGGAGGGAACAGTGAGGGACCTGCAGCAAGGGTGGAGGGGCGAGAGGGAAAGCCAAGGGTGGAGAAAGAGAGACAGGCCCAGCTGCTCCCCCTGCAGGAGTGAACAGCGGGATGGAGACCCTAAGAAGCCCCAGCATACCCTAGTCTGCAGGGCTGAGGCGCCAGAGCCTTGGGCCGGCCCCCACCCGCTCCCGCTAACTCCTTGGGTGGGACGGCTTCAGCACTGTCTGCTGCCCAAGAGGGAAAGGACTGATCCATGTTTTTAAAAAAAATGCATGTTTGCACCTGTAAGGAGTGATAGAAACACCAGTCCAGAAGAGTAAAGGTTAATCAGCGGCCATCCGGTCCTCTGGTCCTGTGGGAGAACCGTTTTCCTTTTTATGGTCCTTATTGTGCCTCAGAAGGGGCCACCGCGGGGAGCCTCCTGTGTAGACTAGGGGCTCTGGAGCCAGACAGCCTGCGTTCAAATCCCAGCCCTGCTGCTCCTCCGCCGCGAGACCTCGGTGAGCCTCAGTTTCCCCACCTGTCCATGTGGGTCTCCTGGAGGCATCAGGAGGAGGCCATGTGTTAATTTGCACGAAGCGCCCAGCACAGAGCCAGTGAGCTCTCCAGGAAACTCGGGTTGTAGTTTTGAAGACTCGTCACTGGGAGGATCTCATCTAAGCCCGGAGGGAGCTGGCGGGGGCGGGGGGGGGGGGGGCCGCCAACCAGGAGGGTGGACCATGGCTCTGTAGCTTTGAGCATGCTTCTGGCAGGTTTTCAAATGAAATCTTTTCTTGGAGCTGCTCTGATTGGAGGAGATGGGAGGGTACCCACTGGCTCCCCAAGAGGGGGACCCGCACCCCTGCAGCTCTCCCACTCACCAGGGGACAGAGTTCGACCACCCCCTGTGGAGAGCATCTCCCCTAGGAGACCCCAGGCCTGGAGGCGGTCAGACCTCTGTCAATCCCAAATCCTGGCCACCCAGCAGCAGACAGCCCAGCGGCCTCAGGGGCCTGCCTTCCTCAACTTTCGTCCCTTCCAAAGAACATTCTGGAGGCCTGTCCTGGGCAAGCTCCCACCTGGCAAGGCCAGGAGAAGAGGTGGGTCCTAGGAGGCCCCAGCCAGTGCGGCCATGGCCAGGTTTCCCAGCCCACCCCCACCCCCACCCAGGGGCTGCTCCCTCTCAGCCCCCTCCCCACGGGGGTCAGTCTCCGCCCATCTCCCCATCTCCAATCTGTCCCTTTTTCTCTCTAGACCCTCTGTCTCCCTCCCGCCTTCCCCTTCCCTCCCTCAGCCTCGAGGGGCCCTGAAATCAAACTCAAGGGTCCTCTTGGGCAATTTAAATGTATTACGTGTTTTCGGTTCATAATATAAGAAGCAGACGAGTGGGGTATTTTCGCTTTCTGTCTTGAAAAAGTACAACAAAAGCCTCCAAATGAGTTCATTGATTCTTTGCTCCTGCTGCCCTCTCGACAGCGGCCCTGGGCCTCTCGCCCTTCACACTAATCCCTTCCACTTGTCGGAGGGAGCCGCTCAATGCCAAGAACAGGCACATCTGGGTCTCTGAGGCTTTGGCCCAGCCCAGGCAGCAGCCGCCCACCTCCTCCCCGCTGGGCTCCTTGGGGATCTCGTGTCCCCCCGCCCCACCCCACCCCCAGACGGTAAGGCCAAAGCAGGAGAAGCACCTTCCCCAGGTCCTCTGCGCCCACCCTCTGCCGAGTTCAGCTCTCTGTTCCTTCCCTCCGCCACCCTGCACTGGGGCACTTGTACGGTCACTCTGGAGGGGGACGGTGGGCTCTGAGGGACCGGGGGCACGTCCAAAGCCACCTGCCGTGTGTACCAGAGAAACACGAGAAGCAGGGTGACCCCTTCCCTAGGTGTGGCGACCCTACTGATCAGACCCCTGCCGGGTGCTTTATCCCAGAGTGTCCCGTTTGGCCGTCCCCACCCTGCAGATGAGGCCCAGAGGGAGGAAGGGGCTCGCTGAGTCACTTAGCTGGGAGCGGCGGCCACCACGTGTGCTCAGCGGCCCCGGGTCGGAGCCCACTCGGGGTGTCGCCCACACCTGTTCTCCGTGTTAGCAGAGTGGCCCGGAGCTGGGGGAGCCCGAGCCGGGTGCTGCAGGGACAGACAGCGCTCTCGGAGCCCAGACTCTCGGGGCGCTTGGGGGCTGGGAGGGAGCTCAGAAGCATCAGGTTCCAGGGCTTTGGAGGCAGGCAGAGCTGGGCAGGCCCCCCAGAACCCCTGACCACAGTGGGTTTGGCCGCCGCGTCCTTAGCGGTGGTGGCTACACGCCTCCTGGCTTCTGGCATCAGGTTGGACGCTGGTACTCCGCACTCGGCTGGCCTCACACCCCCATTCCTGCTACTCCCTTCTTCCCAGGGCACTTGTCTTCCTGCTGAATAGCTTTCTCTGGTTTCACCTCCTCCATGAAGCAATCCTCTCTCGTCCCACTAGATCTGTGCAGACTTCCAGGAAAGCACAGTGTCAGCAGCTCCACGGAGGACAAGTGCCTTTCACCAACCATGAGAGGGGATTCCTGGAGGGCAGGGACAGGGGCTGACTGAGCCTGGCATGGAGGAGTCCTTCCAGAACAGTGACCATTACCACCAGGGCACGGCGATGCTACGGGGATGCAGGGGAACTTCCCACAGCCAGAACATTGTTTTGCTCCACTCAGCTGCTCCCGGTCTCAAGTCCTCAGAGAGAGCCCGGAGGGGCCAGCCAGTTCCGGGACTTCTGAGATGCAGAACTGGGGAAATAAACTGAGAGACAAGAAGGGGCACGAATCCGTTCCCTGGGTCCATTCCTGAGCTTTCCATTGCTGTGGAGTGTTCTGATCCTGAGCAGAGCAGAGCGTGGGGGGCAGAAAGCCATCAGGCCCAGGGAGTCATGGAGAGGATCCTAAGCTGGGAGCAGGATGGAAGGAGAGCTGGCAGAGTCGGGGAGGACGGGGTCTGGGGTGGACCGGGTCTCCCAGTAGAGACTGGGCAGCACAGGGGCGGGAGATCTTTTCGCCTTATATCCCACTGCTAAGAACCAGGGACCCTGCTGCGCCGAGGTGTCCCCCCTGCACCGCAGTCCTAAATGCCACTCTTAGGGTTCCCATCCACACCGTTAACCCAGGCCAACCGACCACAAAATCGAACTCTCCCCTCTTCCAGGTAACGGCTCAGAGGTAGGAAATCTCTTTCCTGCCCCTCTGGCAGTAAGCGCTTCGACGTGAGTGTCTCAGAGCCAAGCTGTGCTGCAAGTGCAAGTCCCAAGCTGTGTGACCTCTCAGGGACCAGCCCGGGAGAAACGAGCTGCTCCCCGCCGGTGCCCACACCGCCTGCCAGTTAGCTTCCGCGGAGGTCCGCAGAGAAAGCAGATCCTCCGTGATGAAAGACCGGAGACAATTCGGGCTCCTTGTGCCTCCTCATTAGCGCTCTGGAGAAGAGCAAGCGTGTCATCTGGCTGCTTCCCTGGGACCCCGTAGCCCTTCTCGGACTCACGCTCTGGGAGGACCTGCCATCCCGAATCAGGGAGCATGGTGGGCGGAACTGATGGGATGGAGGGACCAGCCGGGAAGAAGGCAGTTCCGTCACCCATCCGTGTACGGTCCCGGTTCTGCCGGATGCAGCTGGGAGAGCATGGGCTCCGCAGCCTCATGGAACCAAGCTCCCATCCCCACTTGGCAGCTCTGGGACCTCGGGCAAGTGACTCAGGCTCTCTGAGCTCCCAGTGGCCTTCGCTGTACAGCAAAACCCAGAATGCCCACACCATGGCGTTCATGGGATGGATGCAGAGTGAAAGAAGGCCCTGGAAGGGGCTGGCACACAGCAGACGCTGCGGAATGGTAGCAACTATTAGGTTGTAGGTAATAGGGGGATGGCAGGTCTGGCAGGGTCCTGGTGTCAACCCTGCCTACAGCATGAGTTGGGGCCAGTCCCTCTGAAAAACAGGACTGCTAATGCTGGACAGGGCTATTGTATGGGTCCTGTCATGTGATGTAGGGGAAGAAGCCTTGCCAACAGTGCAGTCCGGTGCAAATAACATGGGTGCTCACTAGAAGCCGTGCGGTAATGACACGTGTGCCGCGGGTGGGCACTGAGGGTAAGACACGTTTCCTGCTGGGGTCTGATAGCTCAGTGGGCAATCCCAGAGGTGTGGTTCAGGGGTTAGAAGATGCGCTGGGAACATGGACCGGTGGGGCTGTGTGACTTTCTGTGAGTCACTTAACCTCTCTGTGCCTGAGTGCCTTGTCTGGACATGGCGAAGTGATCATGTCGGACTTATTAGCAGCACAGGGCCTGGCCCTTCACACATGCCTGATAAACATGCATTGTCTGTCGTCATTCTGGGGCAGCAGCCCCTCACCTTTTCCTCTGAGGAGCCTTGGCTCTCCGTGGCCAAGTTTAGGACCCCTCCAGTCCATCCCCTGCCCTTAGGTAGGTGTCTTCTTTCTGGACAGCCCCTCTGGTCATTGCCTTCTCCAGCGGATCCACTTGGCATGTCCCTGCCTCAGACAATGCCCGACCCCCTTTCTGGACCCTCGTACCTCTGCAGCCTCTTCCCCCACGGCTGTTTGTCCAGCTCCCGCAAGATAAAACCTCAGTGCGCGGAGCCTTTGCACGTGCTGTGCTCCTCTCTCGCACACCACCATCCACCCCCGGAGCACCCCGGCCCTGACCCCCGACTTCACACTTGCTGTCTCCCAGTCAACAGATGCTCTCATTAGACCCATTTGCAACGGAGGCAACAGAAGCTCAGAGGGAGGCAGCTGGCCCGGGACCCTAGAACAGCAATGCCATTCAAGGGGTGGGAGGCCCAGCCAGCCTGGCTTCCAGGCCCCAAACCCACCTGGAGGCATCAACAAGCCCCAGGGCTGATAGGGTCCAGGCTGAGGCCTCATGGGTGACTGACAGCGTGGTATTTGGCCCCCAAGAGGGAGAGGCCCAGAGACTCCCCTTGTCCCTGGGTACCACCCTCTAGCCATGACCTGTAAGTACTGCAAGGACCCGCGGCTGCAGGGTTGGTTCTGGGGACTCCTGGGGGTCAGGTCTGCAGGCCCACGGTGACAGTCTCCACCAGCTGCACTCACACAAGACCGCAGCCCCGACCCTGACTTCTCTGCACAGTCAGACCCCTCTGGGCTTCTGCCTGGCCTGTTCCCCCGACCTGGAATACCCCCACCTCGGCTTCTGGGCAAACCAGACTCCCTCCTCAAGGGGCGACCCAGCTGCGGGAGCTGGCTGTCCTCGTGGGACCCCGGCACTGTGTTCAAGCTCCAGGTTTCCGCTTCTGCTCTCTGTCGAGACTGTGGCATCCTCCAGGCAGGGCCGGGGCCTCACCCCTAGCCACAGGGCCAGGCCAGAGGACGTATCCACGGAGAACAGCGCACCTCGAGAAAGGACAGTAATCTCACAGCGTAGATTGGAAGGCAAGGGGGCACGTCCGGTCGGTTAAGCGTCCGAATCTTGAATTTCGCTCAGGTTGTGATCTCGGAGTCGTGGGATGGAGCCCGGTGTTGGGGTCCTTGATCAGCGTGGAGTTTGTTGTCCCTCCCCCTCTACTCCTCCCCCTGCTCATGCTCTCTCTCTCTCTCTCTCTAAAATAAACAGAATCTTAAAAAAAAAAAAAATTGGAAGGCTAGGAACACAGCGGATGAGGAGGTAACATTTAAGCCGAGAGCTGTGGGAGACAGGGGAAGGCAGGGAACAGCATCCTAGGGAGAGAGAACAGCACGTGGGAGGCCCTGGGGGCAGCATCATGTCGGCTCACTGCCATTACTTGGAGGTGCCCTGCTCGAAGGCCCTGTGATGCTGCTCTCCTATTGTCTCCTTCCCACAGTGGAGGAGATCGATCAGGGAGACTGAGTCACTTGCCGAAGGTCACAGAGCAAAGAGAGAGAGGGCACAGACGTAGGCGTTGGATGTTGTCTCGTGCTATTTCCACGCCAAGGCTCTGCCAGCACGGTGTGTGTGTGTGTGTGTGTGTGTGTGTGTAGCTGGCAAATAGTCGGGTTCCCGCTCCTGGAGAGGGAGGAGCCCCAGCCTTTCCGGGAGGCTGCAGGTGCCTTGATGCCCTGGCTCGGTGGGGTGCCTGCGGGCCCAGCCTGAGAAACAGTGTTTATCCATTATTTCCCTGTACGCTGGTGCTACTTTGTTTTGCCTCAGTGAGCACTTCCGAACTATTTCTTCAAAGAGCAGCAGGCGGCCCCAGAGGAGCAGACAGGCCGTCCTGCCTCAATCCCTGATGCTGTTCCCGCAGTCAGAAGGCTTCCGTGTTCCGATGATTTTTAAAAGCATTTATAATGTAATTGAGTTTCAAGCTCCCTGGGAGCCCCAGGATGCGGCCCGTCCAGGACCGGGGAGGCTGCTGGTAGGAGTGGGGCTTTCGTCTCCAGCGGGATGTACCGCCAGACAGATGACCACAATTTGGGGATCCTCAGGGGATGGTCCTCTCCTCCCGCAAGAGGTGGTGACAGAGAGCTGGCCACTGGCCTGCCTGGCTTCAGATCTCAGCTCTGCCATTGACCAGCCCTCCGACTCTGGGTGGGCCAGTTCACCCCGTGAGTCTCCGTTTTCTCATCTGTAAAACGGGCGAAATTATGCAGGGTTGTTGCCAAGATAAAGGAAAGAATCATGCGCAAAGCTCAGTGTGGGGCGTGCACAGAGTCCACAAGCTTTAGCCGAATTGTTGTCACGTTATTCTGAATCACACAAGCAATGCACAGGGGTAAGTTCCAGCCCTGGGCTCTGGGTGAGCCCTCCCACCACCCCCACCTGCCCACCCTCTTCTTCGCCGGCCTCACTCCTGCCTCCGTGGAGGACCTCATACATCCCTTCTGGCCTCTGAGCTTTGCACTTGCTGTTCCTTCTGTGCCTTTCCATATCCGTCACCACTCCCCACCCCACCCCGCCCCCTCAACCCGCAGGCTCGGCCTTGGGGCCACCCCCAAGGGATGAGCTTCTCTGCACAGCACCCATGGTGACCCTGTCCCCTCCTCTAATGTTAAGTTGGCTTCTCACTCTGAAAGGAGGGGCTCCTCCCCTCCCCCCGGGCTCCTTCCTCGTTGCTCCCCAAACCCTCCTTTCAATTAGAAAACTTGCATGGGCACATGGTTATGTATAATGCGTTTGCAAATCTTATGGAAATGTGTAAAAAGGAAGAGTAAAAACTGCCTCCGCTCCCATCCTCCTGCCCAGACCCTCTCCCAGGAGCCAACGGCTGGTCTCCGCTCTCGCTTTTAGTTCTGCGCTTCTCTTTGTAACTTTAAATAATACACTTGCCCTTCTTTCTTATCGGCGTTACACAGTATCTGCCGCTCCCGCCTGGAACGTGAGGCTTGGCTCGCCCACGCTTGTCTCTCTCTCTCTCCGGGCGCCTCCGCCTCCGGCTGGAATGTTCTCTGCACCGGCCTCCCGGGCTCTGTGGTGGCGACCACGGCCCTCCCATGGCCTCCCCTCATGGCCCTCCGCCGCCCGGATCTGTCCCTCTCACAAACAGCCAGAGGGAGCTCCTCGGAGCAGGGCTGGCCCCTGCTTAAACCTCCCAACACAAACCCACGGCACCGAGGGGCCGGTCCAGACTCCACCAGGGTCTCCGGAGCCTGCGTGGCCTGGCCCTGGGGTCTCCCCATTCTCTGTGATCCCCACCTCCAGCCCAGCCCTGTTGCCTCTTTCAATTTCCCTAGGCCTGGTCCTGCTCTGGCTGTTTCCCTGCAGGAAGTCTCTTCCCTGCTGGCTCCTCCCCCAGAGGGTGGCCCCTGTTTGGACGGGGCGAGGTGCTCCCCTCCTGGATCTTTCCACCCGTGGCCCCAACCATTTGCGGCCACTCTTGGTGTCTCTCTCCTGTGTGGCTGGGTCTCTCATCCGACTCCTGCATGAGGAAGAACTGCTTTGTTCTTGACCATGGCTATGGTCCCAGTGCTTGTGGCCCTCGGGAGGCACTGGGCAGAGGGTCCCCAGAGCGCGTGAGCAGAGACGTAGATCTCGGCTTCTCTACTTGCCGACTCCTTCCCTCTTCGCCCGGGGCTGCTCCCCCCAGCCCCCTACTGCCCCCCACCCCGTCAAGGTGGAAGGTAGCTGCGTTCCAGGTGGAATCATTTATCGCTGTGTTTTCTCAGTACACCACATCTATGAGTTGGAAATTCATAAACAGGGCTTATGCTCTAAGCATTCTGTAAATATTACACCCCGAGGAACTATGAAGTGTGATTGAATCTACAGACTGGGAAGTGTGATCCCAGCCCTTGAAAACACGCCCCTGGGTGGAGAGCCTGCCTAGCACCCGGCTCCACGGATAGCTGGGTTCCTTGTGACCCGCTCTCTGGACTCCCTGCTGCTTGGCATGGCCCGGCGGCGCCCTCGCCCCGTGCCCCCTTGCCTTCTCCTTGTTCTGGTGACTGCAAGCAGGGTGGGTCTTTGCGGTCTGGACGTGGGAGCGTGTGCAGGGGTGGGGCAAGCCCGCTGCCTCGCCCTCGTCTGGAGAAGCCTCTGTGTGGCTTTCATCCTTGGCCTTCCACTCTGTTCACAGCTTCTTCCTTCAAACTCTGGGAACCTGGCTCCATTGTCTTCTGCTTCCGTGGCTAATGGGGAAAACCGTCATCTACGCCTGATCCCGTTCCCTCGTCCGGGGCCTGCTTCTTCCCCAGGGGCGCTTTCCCTGTTTCCTGCTCTTGGCCTCCTCCCAGTGTCCCCAGGTGCGGGTCTTCTCCATCGTCAGCTGCACGCACACCTGTCAGGCACATCAGATCTGTCAGCGTGTCTGGCCGCAGCTCAGGGAAACCCTCCTTCCATCATTATTTCTTCAGCTCTGATTTCTCTTCCCCGCGTCCCTCACTCGCTGTCTTGGGAGCTGCTCTTAGATGCCGCTGGATCCCAAGATCCTGGGTCCAGGGTCCTGGCTCTTGGTTCACTTCTGCCTCTGAGTTGTTCGGTCCTGCCTTCCGAGGGGTCCTGCCTCGTCTTCCAGAACACCACTCTGCTTCCGGGGGGGCCTGTGGGACTCATCAGTCCAGCTGCTGGACGATTGTCCTCATCTCTGCAGCAGCCCTCGGCCTCCTGAACATCCCAGAGGTTCTCCTGTGTGCCTTTGCCTCTCTTCTGTCAGCCGGCACCCAGGCAGGACCCGCCCCACCCCACAGGTTCCCGGTTGGGGGAGTCAAAGGTCACGGTCGCCAGCAACTCTGGTTAACAAGAGAGAAGCGCGCGGACAAGGCGCCCACCCAAACCCTGCCCAGTGGCACCCTTTGCACTCGTCAGACCCCTACCAGGGAGAACCGCGTTTCCCCTCACCTCCAACCACTCCAGCCCAGTGCTGTCCAGACCCTGGGGAGCCAGCCAGCGGCCTGTTCCTCCCTTGCCGGTGCGGCTGGCGGTCATCCTCTCTACGCACAGGCCTCATGCGCTTGGAGGTCCAGACATGGGGAGGGCGGGGGGCCATGCGCCCTTCTGGGCAGGAAGCCCGCCCCCACAGCATGCCTCGGCCATTATTCCTGGCAAGCGGCATCAGATGCTTTTGTTTCTTTCCCCTAAAGTAAATATTAAGGCATCGCTTTTCTCCCCGGCTTAAGCAGGGAAGCCCCGTCGTCCCCGTCGTCCCCGTCGTCCCCGTCGTCCGTCATCCGTAGGCACGTGCGGTTCAGCTGCTCCTGGCAGTCCCAGCACAGCCGGGCCGGGGCTGCGGGCATGACTTGACCGATTTATTTTCGTCCAGTGCTGAGGTCGGGTGGTTACCCGGGAGGCCTTGGCTCCCCTGCTGGGTGACTCCCTGCTCTCTGGGCTCAAGCAGGGTCTGGGGAGCCCCCTGAGGCCCCTCCCGAGACCCAGCCGCACAGCCCTGGGTGAGTCCCCAGCCTGGAACCGTGAGGGCCCCCAAGGCATGCGGCTGGAGCCGGCCTCCTCTGTCTGGGAGCACCTGCAGGGCCTGGCCCTCAGCAAAGGGAGAGAAATGCTGGAAGTCTGCAGGGGGCAAGCAGGCCTCCATGGAAAATCACTTATGCAGACATTGCCAAGTGCCCGGAGCAAAAGCAACTCTGCACCCCCAAAGGTGAGCTCTCACCCCACCTCATGGATGAGTAAACTGAGGCCTAGAGGTGTCAGGCAGGTGGCAGAGCTACCACGGGTCCTGGGGGGACAATCAGGATGTCTAGGAAAGACCACCAGACTCTGGTTTAAAACTGACTTCCGTCCAACATGCTGTGTGAACTTTAGGAAGTCACTCGACCTCTCTGAGCCAAGGCTCTGGCTCGGCTGAAAAGGCAAACAAGATTCCTGCCACCAGGAGCTGTGGGTGATACAGGGGAACGGATCCTGTTAAAGGAGGCAGGCACATAGGCGGCTGTGGGAAGGAGGCTCATCAGGAAGGCATTAGCATTCATTCATTCCTCCATCCATATGGATGTCCCGCCCCAGGGAGAGCGGCACCGCGCCCCCCCTTCTGGCCTCTCCCACCGGCCGAGGGCTGTGAGTTCAGGCCATCAGCATTCGGATGCCATCAGTTGATTTGATTAACGTACATTCCACTCAGCATCACACCGCGTAGGGGAATGTGGCTTGAGAGTAATTATAATCAAGTTTGAGGAAAGCTGATGGTATTAATGAAAATCATTACACTCCTGGCAGCTAAGCCTGGCAAAGGGAGGGACTGACTAGGTTTGAATTCCATTTTTTTACTGTCCTGCTTCCAATCGGGAACACTTTCAAATGACTTGTGGGGGAGAGCTGCCTCTGGGCGAGGCTGGTTTCTCTGAACGACGCCAGCCCCTTCCACGGAATGCCACAGGCAGGAGAGGAAGACAGGGTGGCCTGCCTCTCCCAGCCACGCTCTGGACATTCGTGGGGTCGTAGCTTCCCGTCCGTCTGTCCTTCCTGGAAAGGCTGGTCAGGCTTTCTGACAAGAGCTACTGGATGCCAGGCTCCAGGTCTCCTCCCCGGCGCTGGGCAGAACTTCCAGAGACCCAGATCTGCCCACGTCACTCTCTGCTCTGTGGCCCTTCGTCTTCCACAGACCAGAGTCCAGGGTCCCATGATGGCCTGTCTGAGCCACTGCCACCCCCCACCACTGCTCAGCCCTGCAGCCCTCCCCAGATGCAGTCCTATGGCCCAGCCTCAGTCCTCTGCTCCGCACACCCGGACGTCTGTGCCTTTGCCCACCATGGTCCCTTGCCCTTCACGCCTTCCCTTCCTCACTCCCCGATCAGCTCCTAGTGATCTACTCACCTCCTGCCTCGGTTTCCATGGGAAGCACTCTCCTAGTACCCCCCTCCACCCTTGCCGCCCCCAGGCGCTCCTTTGGCAAATCTCTTACACTCATGTGTGCTTACATGTCTGGCCCCTTCCAGCCACCAGTCCCCAAGCACGTGCCTGGTTCACCCACCCCTGTGGCCAGCATGGGTCCTGTGCTCCTGACACCTCGAGGCTGTGGGTATCTGAGACTAGCCTGAGCCTCCCTCTCCTGCCCTCCCTTCTGGAACCACCCCAGGGGCATCCCAGGCATAGCCCACCAGCCAGGGTCACATGCCTTACCAACTACCCAGGCAAGGTGTTCTTATGGAGGACAGCTCTACCTTCTAGAAAGTTCCTCCTCAGATGGACATCCTCCTGTGGGGCCATCTCTGTCTTCCAGCACAGGACAGCTCTGACTACATGGTGACTATCAATGGGAAGGCTCGATCGGCCCCCAGTGGGGAGCACTGGTCTCCTTCAGAAACATGCCCGCTGGGGGTGCAGGGTCCCCTGCCATCCACACCCTGCGCAGGTGTGAGACAGCTGCGAGGCTTTGCACAGGTGGAGGCTGATGCTAAGCTCCTCCCCAGCCTGGCTTCTCCGACTCCCTGGTGGAAACCCTCCTCCAGGGGAAATGAGTTTGGGTCCCGCCTCTGCCACTGACTGGCTGTGTGACCTCCAGAGGGTTCCGGAAGCTCTCTGAGCTTGGGAGGGTGGCAACATCCTTTGGGGGGGAGGGAGGCAAAGGGGGGCTGTTAGCTCCCCCAGCAGGTGGCTTAGAGACCCAGCTCTGCACCTGGTGCTTTTCCAGGCAGGGAGACTCACCACGTACTCAAGCTGTTCTATTGCTGTGTAACCAATGACCACACATTTGGTGGCTAAAATGGTACAGTCTCTCCTTGTGCTGGAGGTCAAGGGTCTGACTTACCTCACGGTGTAAAATCAAGGTGTGGGCAGGGCCATGCTCCTTTCTGGAAGTCCGAGGAGAGAACCAGTGTCTGGCTCACTCAGAGGCTGGTGGAACCTGGTTCCTGGAGTTTGTAGGACTGAGGTCCCCTCTCCTCGATGGCTGTCTCAGCTGAGGGCCGTTCCAGCTTCTCGGGGGCACTGTGTTCCGACTCCTGTGCCCTTCCTCCTTCCCCAAGGCCGGCCATGGAGGGGGAGGCCCTCTCACACTTCTGCCCTCTCCCCCTGCCGTCTCTCACCCAGCCAGAAAAGAGGCTCTGCCTTTAAATACTCTCAGCATTGGGGCGCCTGGGTGGCTCAGTGGGTTAAGCCGCTGCCTTCGGCTCAGGTCATGATCTCAGGGTCCTGGGATCGAGCCCCACATCGGGCTCTCTGCTCCGCGGACAGCCTGCTTCCCTCTCTCTCTCTGCCTGCCTCTCTGCGTACTTGTGATCTCTGTCTGTCAAATAAATAAATAAAATCTTAAAAAAAAAAAGTCTCTTAGGATTAAATTGAGCCCACTTGGATAACCTGGGATAATCTCCCCAGTCTCCCCATTTCAAGGTTTGTGCTTTTAACATCAGCGAAGTCCCTTTTGCCGTGGGAGGTGATCCGCTTATAGGGTCCCAGGATTTTGGCGTGGCTGCTGCTGGGGGCTGTTACCTGGTGTCCGTCTGTGAGCTGTAAAGAGGCGAGACCAACATGCGAGACCCGCAGTCCTCATGTTCCAGGGAGGGGCACAGAATACAGCCATAAATTAAAACCTCAGTTAGACACGTTAAGACAGGAAAAGGCCATGAAGGGAAGGAATGGGTGAAATGACCCCTGTTGAGGCAGAGGCTTGTACAGGTGGACGGGTGGGTGAGGACAGGTTGGAGGCAGGGAGGCCACGGGCTCCACAACTGGCCTCTCCCACCTTCTGCCTGGGACGCACCCTTTCCACGCGCATGTACTCACACTACACACACACCTGCCTGTGGCGTCATCGGGACCCAATGCGTCACGGGTGCGTGCGCGGGGGCTGTACCCACTCAGTTTCTGTGGCTCTTTCCCACAAAGTTCCCTGGGGACGGGCTCTCCGTGGGAACGGCCGACGGGCGCTGGCGGAGCGTCTTCCTCACCGAGCCACTGAGGCTCAGTTGGGATTGAACTCATTGCTGCACGCGGCACCCCAACACCCCCGGCCCCCGCGGCTGAGGCCAGGCAGGCCGCGGGGGAGGAGGCCGGGCCAGTGCCAAGAGCTGCCCACGGGCTGAGCAGCCCACCGTCTCCTGCGCTGTGAGGCCCAGGCGTCCTGCCTGCAGATCCGCTTCCCTCTGCCAGGCCAGCCCGAGACCCTGCCCTGGGGTGGGGGTGGAGGGAGCCCCAGGAAGCCATGAAGCCACCACGTGGGCGCTCGCCCATGCAGCCCACAGCTCCAGACAAATGAAGGCGTTGCGCCGCGGCCCTGACATCAGCCGGCATCACCGGTAAAGAACACATGTAGGCACAGGCGTGCGCACGCACGTACACACGTGTGTGAGCCAGAACCCCCGCAGCGCTTCTGGGAGTTTCTAGAACCCCGCAGGGAGCTCCCGCCGCCGTCTCCCGTGTCTGAGCCTGGGGAAGGAGCCACTAAAAATCCCCGATATTGCAAAATTGTCAGTCCCTGAGCGAGCATGGTCGCGCAGCATGTTCTCGTTCACACGGCCGTCTGCCTCACGTGGCCCGCAAAACCCTCCTGTGCGTGCGAGCTGCAAGGAACAGACCAGAAGGCCGGGCAGCTCGGGCCCTTTGCCGGAGGCGCCCGGGGCCAGGGCCAGAGCCAGCCCGAAATCCGCCCTGGCTCCCCGGCCCACTCAGGGCGCGCCGGAGGCACCAGCCCAGTGGACAGGACGTTGGCTGAGGGTCCTAGGAAAGACACGTCTCCGCTCTGAAGACCTTCAGGGAGGAGGTGGCGGGAGGTGCTTGGGAGGGCCCGACGGCACGGCCACATTGACGTTCCACGGGTGGGGAAGAGCGCTCTTGGGAAACAGAGAAAAGCACCAAGAAGAGATTTGGAGGCGGCTGCTGTGGATGTGAAGGTCACACATTTACCCCGAGATGCCCATGGTCATCGAGGGAGTGGTCGGGGCAGCCGGGAGCGTGGGTCCGGAGCTCAGGGAGGCATCAGGCAGGACATGCCTATGTGGGCACCCGCGGCCTCAAAGCGGGGGAGCCAGGGTGGGGCTCAGTGACAGGGTCGGGGGTGGTGTGGACACAGAAGACAGAGGAGGCGGGGCCCAGGGCATAGGGACCTTTAGGGGGATTTCACCAACCTCTGCTGCAAGTCTGGGGATGGGGACAACCACACCAGCCCCCTAGAGGAGAAAGCACGAACAAGGAGGGCTACCAGCCTCCGGGAGGGGTGCCGGTGTGCCACTGAGATCCAAGAGGTGGATGGACTGTCCCAGCCTCTGAGCTCAGCAGGTGTCGCCGGCAGGTGTCCCCGGCAGGCTCAGCCCACCTCCCATGGCAGGGGCAGGGGTGGGGGGAGGGCTCCCAAGAGGCAGGGATGACATTTCACAGATACAAACTCTTCCTTGATCCCTCCCCCCATTTTCCCTCTCCCCCCAGATGGTACTTTCCCTCTTTTCTCAAACTCCAGCGCCCAATGTGTCCGCAAATCCCGCACCCCGCCTTCCAGACATTTCCCAAATCCAGCCAAGTCTCTCCACGGCCCCCACTCTGTCCGGCCAACCCGTTCAGCTGCTCATCTCTCACCTGCTTCTGGAGGTACCCCCCACCTTGGTCGGCTGCCTGCCTACCCTGGATGTCCAGGACTTTGCACCTGCCAAGGGGCTCTTTAAGTCATTATTAACATCGTGTGATGTCTCCTCCCTGGGTGGCTCTGTGGCCTCTAGTCAAGATGGGACAAAATCTCCACTCACCCCCAGCCAGGACCCAGCCACTCAGAACTCCTGGCTCATCCTCCAACCAACTCTCGGCCTTCTCCAGACTTCTGGAAGTTCCTGGAAGGTTCTTTCTTGGCTGTCCACATGGCTGACTGACTTACCCTTCTGCCTGCTTCACATCTGACCCCTCAGAAAAGCTGCCCTTCACGGGAACTTGGCAGAAACCAAGGGTTTTAACACTCTTTCTGGCAAGCCATCCAGGAGACTGGGGAGATCAGCAGTTGGTAAACACGGGAATTGGGGCAGTTTGGGGGTAAGTGGATTCTCTCCCCATTAATTCAAGGTAATTGCACTTGTCTTCACCAAGGCAGGAAAACTGATGTCTTTGTGTGCTCCTTTCTGTGATGGGAAAAAGCCCAGGGCTACTCTAGGTAATCAGGGCTTCCTGGAAGAGGAAGTCCTTCCTAGGTAATCACAGGGCTTCCACCCTGAATGGACCCAGAAGGAGACACCACCAGGGTACTGGCAGGGTGAGAAGAGAGAAAGTGGGGGGCGGGGTAGGTGGGAGGTGGTGCAGGAACAAGGGACATTGAGCCAGCCGGGCACCGTGGCAAACTCTCGCTGTGTTATTGCATTATTTTCTTGGCAAACCCTCCAAGCAGCTGTTATGCATATACCATCTACACGTGAGGACTCTGGGGCTCAGGGAGGCCAGGTGACCCACTGGCAAATGGCCAGGCTGGGATGCCAGCCCAAGCTGACTGACCAGGGCCTTGCACTCAGCCTGGCCGTCGGGCAGACGCCAGCCAGCGGATCTCTGATCCTCGCCATTGAGGGTTCATACATCATCCGCAGGCACTGGGGAGCCATTGGAGATTCTAGCCAGAGGAAAGACAAGGTCAGACTCTGACTTTTTCAAGGTTATTCTGGAGGAGGATGGATGAGCCAGGAGAGGCCAGATCGATTTGTGGCAGAAGGCTCTGGAAAGGGCACCCTGAAGTCATTTGGGCTGCTTGGAGGGTGGCCAGAGCCGCCTAAGGCTGGCAGCAGGGACCTGAGTCACCCACCCACTGCGAGGCGTGGCCCCCACCTGAGCAGTGCCAGCAGGAGATGGGGGAGCGGGCTGCCGGCCCCACGTCAAGATCTTGACAATGAGGTAATTGCGTCTTGAGCTTTGCTTTAAAAACCTTAATGGATTTTTTTCCACTCCATAAAGCCGCCCTGTGGTCTGGGAATGATAATTGAGATCCGGGAACAGGACTAATGCACTGAGGGACGTCCGCTCCCTGCCCCCCACCCCTCAGCCTCCTGGCTGGGCCACCAACCATGGAGATGGAGCTCCACGGTGTGACGCCTGAGCCCAGTCTGTCCTGCTCCTCCGAGCACATGACAGTCACCCTAGCTGGTGTCCCTACCTGCCAGCATTCTGCCTCTGCGAACGGGCACGCCCTCAGTCCTCACAGCAGCCCTGCCCCACAGGGGGCTGCTATCACCCTAGCCTTCTCAGATGGAGAAACTGAGGCACAGATGCCCGTGGGTTCCTCCACTGTATCAAACGGCCTCTCACCTCTCAGGAGGTGGGCACCCCCTGGCCCAGGAGTTCCACGTCTGCATCTACCACTGAGACTTGCACGGCTCTGGTGACAGGGTGCTCACTACCATTCTTCAGAGTCCTTATGACCCAACTGCTCTGACCATCCACCACATAGGTGTGGGACGTCACATCTGACAGCAGCCTCTCCCCGTCTTTGTCTCTGACCTGCTCCCACACCAGCATCACTCCCTGCCTGACCCCAGAGGCTTGGGGGGACCAAGCAGATGGCTGAGAGTCATGTGTTCCTTGTAACACCAGCCGTCCCCGAGGGCCCCTCCTCCCACCACCCTGGGTCTTCTTGGGTCCCCTTCACCTGTCCAAGGGGGCTGAGAAGTGACATACTGGGGCCACTTGGCCACTGGATGGCTCTGCCCCAGAGTTCCATCTCTCCCTAGCTCCCGCCCTCCCCCTAGACCTCCTGTCCACACTCCTTGCCAGGAAGTCACCGTGACAGCAGAAGCAACAGTGGAATATTTGCAGGAGTCGGGCCTGCCTTCGGCCGCTCACATGTGTGACCTCTGGAAACCCTCCCGCAGCCCCCGTGGAACACACAGTGTGGACACCATTTTATTGCTGGGTATACTGAGGCCCAGAGAGCTTGAGCTACTAGCCCAAGGCCACTCAGCTCCCTAGTCGAGGAAGCAGAAGCTGCTCTCACTGGCTTGTGACCAGGAAGCCATGAGGCCTTTGGGCCCCTGGGGGGAACTTATGACACTGAGGAGCAGTGCCCCCGGGATTCTTCCCACTAGTGCAGCAAGGGGGTGACGCTATCCCCTCACTGAGGAGGAAGTGAGGTCCCCGTCCCCACCATGCCCAGGGCCAAACAAGGATGGGGCAGACCTTGACTCACTTTGCTGACTCCAATTCCTGCCACCAGTTGAGGTCCTGGAATCAAGCCCTCCCTTGTTCCCAGATCCATCCCCAGGCTTTGATTCCCAGGGCTCCCTCGCCCATCCCTCCCGGGCCCCCTGGTGGCCCTGGGGCCTGCAGAAGGAGAGAAACTTGTTGGGAGCCCACACTAGGCCAGCTTTCTTCTGGCATGACTGAAACCGGCTGGGGGAGGAGAGGGACCCCCACAATTTGTTGAGAATCATGTTTACGTTGCATCTTGAGTGTTGGCCAAGCTTTATCTTCACATCAAGCACAGACTTGATTCACTCACCAACACGTAAGACGGCCGCTGTGCCCTTCACTTTGTGCCTGCTCCCCCGCGGGGCCGCCCTGGAACCAGTGTTGTTTGTACGCAGAGAACATCTGGGCTGTGTGCGATCCAGCTGCAGGGGCTGCGGGGGCCCCAGGCCTGCCCAGAGGAGGAAGACAGCAGGCGTCCTTCCCTGGAGATGCCAGGCACACCAGGCTGGGAGTGCCCTGCTTTGCCAGAACGTAGACCCGCCGGTGTGGCCCCGGCTCAATCCTGGGGTCAATCTCTGCTCCTGGAAGCAGAGGTCATAGAGTTGGGTCTATGTTGAAATCGTGGCCCTCCATGACTTTGGGCAAGTGGCTTCATTTCTCTGAGCCTCAGTTTGTTTATCTGTAAAATGGGGTAGGGACATCCACCTTTGGAGCTGCGCTGAAGATTCCAAGAGGGAGAACTTGCAAAGTGTTCAGTATGGGGCTCTGCCCAGAGCCACTCTCTGCACCTGTCCCCTCCTGCCACTTCTTGAGCGCATTTTCTTCCGGGGTTTATATGGGCTCTGCCTCAGAGAAGCTGCCACCTTTCATGCCTTCACAAACCTCCTCGCCTTTGCACACCATGCTCAAAGGAAATCTGGTGAGGGACTTTGTGGTAACACTTGAATCGGCTCCTGTGGGTTCCCGTTTTGTTCTCTTTTGAGATCCTTTTAAATATTATAGGTCCTTTTCACTTTCGTATAAATAGTAGGACCAGCCCATCAATTTACACACACACATGCACACACGTGCACACCTGCTGGGAACTTGACCAGATGCCATTGAAAGTCCAATATACAGATCAGTGTGGGTAGAATGAAAAGCTTTACAATGTTGAGCCTTCCCATCCATGAACATGGTGTATCTCTGCGTTCTAAAACAGATTTTACTTGGTTTCCCTCAACAATGTTCTGTTTCTTCTGGGAGTTGTTCATCTTTCATCATTCATTCCTGGGTGCTTTGTTTTTGTTCTTATTGCAAATGATTTATTAAGATTTCCCAACTATTTGTGAATGGCATATAGAAGTCCAGGTAGGGGATGCCTGGGTGGCTCAGTGGGTTAAAGCCTCTGCCTTTGGCTAGGGTCATGATCCCAGGGTCCTGGGATCAAGCCCTGCATCGGGCCCTCTGCTCAGTGGGGATCCTGCTTCCTTCCACCCGCCGCCTGCCTCTCTGCCTACTTATGATCTCTCTCTCTGTCAAATAAATTAAAAAGAAAAATCCAGTTGGTTTGGGCATATTGACTTTGTTTCCAGCAATCTTGCTAAATTGATCAGATCTATCAGATTACCTGTACATTCGAGCAGCTGGTCTGTCCTCACAAACCATGTCCCCTGTACAAGCTGACTGTATCATTTCTCTTCTTCCAATCCATGCACTTTTCCTTTTCATGCCTTACTGCACTGGCTAAACCCCTTAACGTTGAACAGACGCCATGATAGTGGGTCCGCTTGACGTGTGCCTGACCGCAGAGGGGGAGAGGACATTTTCAGTCCTTCGTCATTGAGTATGATGTTCACTGAAGGTTTTGTAGATACTTGGATCAAACGAGAGAAGTTTCTTCTCATAAACTGCTAAGCATTTTGTAAAAATCATGAATGTTGACTTGTATAACATGTGGTTTCTACATCCCTTAGGCAAACATATCATCATATTCCTCTAAGGCAGTGAATTCCCCTGACTGTCAAATGCCAAATTCCCAGAGCACCCCCAATCATGATGTATTGTTCTTTGTGTATAGAGCCAGATTCTACTTTCCTAATATTTTATTTAAGATCATTACATCTTTAACTTTTGGCCTTAAATCGGCCACTCACTTTTCTTGTGTATTAGTTACTTACTGCTGCATAACAAATTATACCCATATATCCAGGCTTAAAGCAGTAATCTTATCTCTAATGGAGTCTGTGGGTCAGGAATTCAGACAGGGCATAGCAGGGACTGCTTGTGTCTGCTCTCTGATGTCTGGGGCCACAGCTGGGAGAGTCGAAGGCTGGAACAGGACGGGAATCCCATGAGGTCTCAGACACTCCCAAGCCCAGTGGTTGATGCTGACTGCTGGCTGGGGACCTGGCTTGGGCTTCCTCACAGCATGGTGGCTGTGTCCCAAGAGCGAGAATGGGGGAGAGAGACAGAGAGAGGCAGAGAGGGAAAGAGGAAGGGGGAGAGGCAAACACTATAATCTCTTATCCTTTATAGACCAGCCTGGGAAGTCATGTAACACCCCTTCTGCTGCCCTCTGTTGGTCAGAGAGGTCCCCTGGCCCCTCCCAGATTTGAAAGGGGAGTGAGAAGAATGTCCATCTCATTGTAAGAGGAGCCTGTAGCATGGGGTAAACCTATGGATGTGTTATCTTTGGGAAATGCATTCTACCCCTTTCCTTGTAATGTCCTTATCAGATTTAAGTGTGAACTACTGCTCTGTCTCCGGAATGAATAGTATTCCCAATTTTTATTCCCTGTGTAATTTGTATCTGATTGGTGTTATTTACCTCATATGTGTTTGGGAGAATTCATTTCCCAAGCTGACCTAGAGATTTCTTTGGAGGAGGGTTTAAATTACAGATTAAACTTTTAAAACAGATATAGGGCCATTTGAACTTCCTATTTCTTCTTGGTCAGTTTTGGTCAGTTTTGTTTCTCTAGGAGTTAGTCTGTTTTAACTGGAAATTTTAATTTACTGGCATGAAGAAGCATTCATATTATCCTTCTTTAAAATGTTGGTCAGGTGTGTAAAGATGTCCTCTTTTTATTCTTGGCACTGTTTTTTATTTTCTTGATCAGTCATGCTAGGGATTTAGCGATCTATTAAGCATTTGAAAAATGTTTATGCTTTGTGGATTTTTCACCATTATATGTTTATTTTCCATTTTACTATTTTAAGATCCCACTCTTAATTCTTTCCTTTTAATTTCTTTGAGCTTACTTTGTTTTTGTTTGCTTGTTTTTTGCCTCTTAAGATGTGTTCTTACATCATTTCTTTTCAGTCTTCCTCCACCCCCAAATGACAAGTTTTTAGACTATAATTTTTCCTCTAAGCATGCTTTAGCTGCATCCCATTTGGGGGGATTCATTCCTACCATTGTTTATTTCAAACTATTTTCTGATCTTCATTGTCCAACTCATCAGTATTTAGAGGAGTATTTATTAACTTATAAAGGCCAGCAATATTCTAGTTGCTTTTTTCTTAATGGTTTCTGGTTTAATTCCACTGATTTAATGCCAAAGAACATACAATTGTAATGATTTGAAATTTGTTGAGACTTTTTTACAGCCTATTGTATAATCCCTTTATGGTAAATGTTCCAGGAGCACTCAATGAGAACGTCAACCCTCCCACTTACTTTCACAGTGTTCTGTACGTATCAGGGAGATCAGACTGATTAATCCTGTCATCTAAAGTTCTATACCCAGGGCACCTGGGTGGCTCAGTTGGTTAAGTGTCTGTCTTCAGTTCGGGTCATGATCCCAGGGTCTTGGGATTGAGTCCCATATCAGGCTCCCTGCTCAGTGGGAAGTCTGCTTTTCCCTCTACCCTCCTCCCTTGCCTCTCTCTCTTTCTCTCAAATAAATAAATAAAAATCTTTTTAAAAACAAAATAAAACTCTTTGTATCCTGACTATGTCTTTGTCTGTTTGTTTGATCAGTTACTGAGAGAAATGCATTGATCATCTTCAAGGATTACGACTTTGTCAATCTCTTCTCTTCATTCTGCTCATTTTTTCCTTCATTTATCTTGAGATTGGGTTATGAAGTCCATACACATTAAGAATTATTTCATCAAAGGAGGTGCCTGGGTGGCTCAGTGGGTTAAGCCTCTCTGCTTTCGGCTCAGGTCATGATCTCAGGGTCCTGGGATTGAGCCCCCCATCAGGCTCTCTGCTCATCAGGGAGCCTGCTTCCCCCTCTTTCTCTGCCTGCTGCTCTGCCTACCTGTGATCTCTCTCTCTCTCTCTCTCTGTCAAATAAATAAATAAAATATTTTGAAAAATAAAAAAAAAATTGTTTCATCATCTTAGCTAATTGAACCTATATCATGGATCTTTTTAGTTTACTGTCCCTCTTTATCTCTACTTAGAATTTTGCCCTAATGTTTACTTTGCCTGATATTATTGTAGCTAAACCTGCTCTCTTCTGATTAGACTTTGCATGATCTTTTCCTACATTTCCACTTTCAGCCTATCTTAGAAGTCCTTGTATTTAAGCTCTCTCTTCTAAACAGCATACAGCTGGGTTAAAACTAAACCAGTTAAAATTGTGAGACGAAGTCTTTTAACAAAAGTATTTGTTTTCGGGGTGCCTGGGTGGCTCAGTGGGTTAAAGCCTCTGCCTTCAGCTCAGGTCATGATCTCAGGGTCCTGGGATCGAGCCCCACATCGGGATCTCTGCTCAGCAGGGAGCCTGCTTCCCTCTCTCTCTCTCTGCCTGCCTCTCTGCCTACTTGTGATCTCTCTCTCTCTGTCAAATAAATAAAATCTTTTTTAAAAAAAAGTATTTGTTTTCTATTGATTCTGGACATCCTGTGTTCTTTTATTTCCTTTCCTTTAAAGAAAAAAAAAAAAAACTTATTTATTTATTTATTTGCTTGTTTGTTTGAGAGAGAGAAAGCACACATGACCAGAAGGAGAAAAAGGGACAAGCAGACTCTGTGCTGAGCACACAGCCCGATGTTGGGCTTGATCTCACGACTCTGAGATCATGACTTGAGCCGAAATCAAGAGTCAGTGACTTAACCAACTGAGCCACCCAGGTGCCCCACCCTTACTTTATTTTAGAAAAATACATTTTTCCCCCTTTCCCCCTTTCTATTAGCTTGTTTGTTTTACATACCTAAATTAGTCTCTTGGTGGTTCTCCAGAGGTTACCTCATACATCTTTGCCTGTCTGTAGCCTAACTGAAGGTATGATTTTTACCCTTCCTAGAAAATGCAAAATTGCAGGGGCCTCAGAGCATTTTAACTTGATTTTCCCCCTCTGTGGATTTTCCTCATTGTTCTGCTCTACCCATGTATTTACATGCTAACCTTTTCTCCTGTTCTCCATTCTCCCCATGTTATTATGTGACTTCATCAGCATGCCTGGCATTCACTTTCTCGTGCCTGATGAGCTTCTCTTGTAGGACTTCCTTTCTTGAAGGTCTACTAGGCATAAATTCTGTAAGCTCTAGGTGTCTGAAAATATCTACTTTCCTTTCATTTCTGAAGGCTGTTTTGATAGGAGGTACAGCTCCAAGTCGGTAGTTATTTCCCTCCAGCCCTTTGGAGAGACCCGTCTCCTGGATCACATCATCCTTGTTGAGAAGCCACCTGCCAGTCCTAACATTGTTCTACTGAAGGTCATGTGTCTTCTTTCTCTGGCTGCTCAGAAGACTTTCTTGTTGTCTTTCGTTGTCAGTCCTTTTTCTATGACGTGTCTGGTGTGGTTTGGAGGCATTCATCAAGCTCCTTGAATCTTGGTTTGATGTCTTTCATCAGATTTCGAAACTCCCAGGAAATTACTTTTCCAAATAGTGTTTCTGCCTGATTCATCCCCAGATTCCCCTCCTGGGACTCCAATTATGTGCATGTTGGATCTTTTAACTCATCCCCAGATCCCTTATCATTCCCTCTTTTGTCACTCTGTGCTTTACTATATATATTTCCCAAACATTTACTTTCCAGTTAACTCACTTTCTATCCAGCCTAGCCTACATTGCTTTGGGCTGAAATTCTTTGCATTGTCCTCTAGTTTCTTGAACATACTACTCACAATAATGCTGATATCTACATCTGGTCACTCCTATATTTGGATAGCCAGTGGGTCATTTATTTTGTCTGTTTCCTCCCCCCCTTCTTCCTGTTGCTTCAAGCTTGGGGATTTTTTTTTTTTTTAATATTGAGGATTGGGTACAAATTATAGGTATATAATTCTAGGTTGGCAGTGATTTTCTTTCAGCTCTCTAAAGATAGTGTTATAATCCTTTCAAGAGGGCTTAGCTTCTGAAGGCATTTAGATGACAGCAAGGTAACTGTAAGTCTTGCTTCACCTCTGACTTACCTTAGTTCCTCAGGGATAGCTAACTTCAGCGTCCAACTGAGATTATGGCATCCCCCTCCTTGGCAGTCCCCAAACTCCAATACTTTTTTCTCAGTGCCACAAATCTGTGGAAAATTCTGCTAAGATTTTCAGTCTGTTGGCAGCCACTTTGTGCTGGGCTTATTCTGCTAAGGAAATGGCAAGTTTTTTGAAAGGGAAGATGGAGAGGGCACAGAGCTCACTCTTCTGTGCTTTTCTTCTGGAATCTAGACCCTCAAGTCCTGGATGCCCTGTTAGCCATCAACCCCAGGTTTCCTCTCTCTGCACCTGGGAGGTTTCCAAAAGCTCCAAGAGATACCAGTTTCTGCTCAGGAGCTCGGCCTCTTGGAACCACCACCTACAAGTGGGCAGGTGACTCCACAGGGAAAAGCAGGTAGACAAACAGCCTCACGTAAATGAACTTACCTCTTCTCTGGGTTCTTCAGTCCTGGCTGCTCCTGTTATCACTCTTCCATACCTCGAAGCTGATGTTTCCTACATTTTATGCAAGATGTTCCTGCACTTTTCTCCTTGTTAGGACAGGAAGGAGGGCAGGTAAGAAGCAATGCTGGTGGTAGCAGAGATGGAAGAAATAGAGAGACATGATGATTTATTTGAGGAGAAAGGAGTCAATGGTGAGCACAGATTGTCCCTCGGGATACTGAGCACATACTCACCAATGCCATTATAGCCCTGACCACTCCATGGCCACCATTTGTGTCCTTATCCACTTCCCAAAAAGGCAGGGGCTTTGCCTGATTGTCTCCATGTTCCCCCAGTGTTGTCCAGCACAGAGACGGTCACAGATCCCTGAGTGGATAAATTAACTAAAAGAAATGTGAATTTGGCTAATAATGAGCAATGCTGAAACCAGTGCCTCCTGGATCCAAAGGCATCTGGGACCTACTGCTTTGTCCCCAGCTGGGCTTGAGTCAAGTGGTGAGGCTGGGTTTCCATGAAAGGTGCTCCCTAGGCCCCCGTCCATCTGTTCCCCCAGCAGCTGGCATGCCTGCTCCCAGATATAACTGGGTCATTGGATGTACCCCAAGGCTCTTCCCAAGGCCAATCCTCGGGCTCCTGGTTGTCCCTGGCCCTCACACAGTCCTGGCCAGGCCACATTCTCACTGACCATCCCCTGTCTCAGGTCAGAGCAGGTGTGTGTCAGAGGTGGGCCTCTCTGAGGCAGTGGGAAGGCTGTGGAGGGCAGGTGTTTACAGCAGCCCAGAGGAAACGAAAAGTAATCACTGATTGTTATGACTCAGCCCTCCCTTGGCCCTTGGATGGGTGCAGGATGTAAGCCAACAACAGAACAACCTCTTCCACCCCCCACTGGAGCACCCCACCTCCACTTTGCCAATCCCATCCCAGCTGCCCAGTGGTCCTCTCTTCATACCACATTGGAAAGTGTGGGCCCAGCAGGTGCGCCACACCTCTGACTATGGGACTAAAGTCCCTGCAAGGCAGGAGCTAGGGGACAGGGGCACTCCCGGGGCAGCCGGCTAGTGGCAGAGTGTGGGGAAACTGCCTTCCCAGGAGCTGTTTGTTGGTCTCAGCTGGAGATCTTCTGAGGTGCTGTGGATGGATCTAGGCAGAGAGCTGGGGTTAGAGAAGGGGATATATGGGGTTGTGTAGGGAGGTAATTGCGCTAGGGTCTCTGACACTAGATTCTGATTCTCCCAAAGCTCCAGCAGTTTCTGGCTCTATAGCCAAGCTCCTAACCACTACCCACTGCCTCCCCCAGACCCTGGCCACCCAAAAGACTCCTACTCACCCCTCAAAAACATAAGGCTGCCTCCTCTGGAAAGCCTTCCCACTCCTCCTGAGAAGGGACCATGCTTTCTCTAGACTGCCTCTCTGACTCAATTTCACACTGGGTGGGCTGTCCTTCCCACTGTCTCTCCCTACCCAGACATGAGCATTGTGGGGACAGTCTGATTCACCTGTGCCAGACCCACCCCCAGCTCCCAACACCCTGCATACCATTAGACTCAGAGCTGCTGCTCCCAGGAGTCCTTGTGGAAAGGGGGAGGCTGGAGGAAGGTCAGGGAAAGGGGAGAATGTGCTGCCTGCCATTGGACACATGACTAACTCTTCTCAGCTAGCAAGGGCTGTATGCAGACCCACCCCAACCCCAGCACCGGCTTCTTCCCATTCTGTGTATCCCGCTATGGATTCCTGGGTAAATGCCTCTCCTTTTCTGTAGCTCAGATGCTCCCTTAGGTAATGGGTCACGCCACTTTCCCAGTGGCCATAATTGAGTAGAGCCCACATTGGGGGGTGACCATCTGGGGCTTTGGTTGCAAACAGCAGAAACACTTGATGGGAAGCCTATCTGGGAGTTCTAAGAATCAGAAACACAGAGCCCAGCCAGGAGAAGCCTTAGGAACCAAGAACAGCCTGCTGGGGTGGCCCCCTCTGTGCTCAGTGCAGGCACTGCCATCCAGGATGCCCGGCGGCATGGTCTCCACCAAGAACATGTCCTGATGACCCCTGCTTCTGATCACCAAGTAAGTCCCAGATACAGAGTCCCAGGTGAGCCTCTGACTGGCTGAGCCTGGTCACCTGACAGCGGCCTGCAGAGGGCCCCTTCTAGGGAGAGTAGTAACACAGGGGCAGAGTCAGCAGAAATCCAGTGGCAGCCACCAAGCTTGGCTCAGGTGCCTGATGGACCCAAATCACGTTCCCCTCAGAGGACTCTGTACCATGGTGACTCTAGGTGTCCCCCGGGGCTGGCACTAGAGCCAGGAGCCATATCAGTGTCCTGAAGCTGCGGGTACAAATAAAGAATGAACCGGAGGGCTTCAAGCAACAGAAATTTATTCCCTCACCGGGTGGAGACTGGAAGTCCAAAATCAAGGGGTTGGCTGGGCCACACTCCCAGTGAAGGCTCTAGAGGAGGGTCCTGCCTCACCTTGTCCTGCTTCTGCTTGTGGGCGACCAGCCATCCTTGTTCCTTGGCCAGTGGCCACATCCCTCCAGGCTCTGCTTCTTGCCCATCTGTCTGTCTGTCTTTTTCACAGGGCCTTCTTATAAGGACATTGGTCACTGGATTAGAGCCCACCCTATTCCAGTATGACCTCATCTTAACCAAGGCCATCTGCAAAGATCCTGCATTCAAAGAAGGTCCCGTTCTGAGGTTCCAAGTAGACATAAATTTGGGGAAGACAGGAGTCTCCCCCAGAGCTTCGTGAATATTTGTGATTGACCCAAAAGAAACGTGCTGCTGTGCCTTCCTCTCAGGCCCTGCACGGGGTGGGTGTCCCAGCCTACTGCTGCCCCCTGAGAACCTGCAGGGTGTCCCCGAGCCCGTCACTTCCCCCAAGGCCATCCTTTGAGACACTGCGTGTGTGCTGCCCTCACTCAGGGCACCCACGGCCAGTTTCCAGCCGCAGAGCTATGCAGACCGACTCCCAGTGTCAGAGGCACCGACGGGTCACGAACGCGGCGCAAGCCCACAGTGTCAGGTTTGGATGATGCTTAAGAAGTGCCCTGAGGGCTTCCATGCCGATGGGGCCTGGGCCGCCAGGGGACCAGAGCTAGTGGCCAGACAGAGTCCCCAGTGTCCAATCTTGAGATCCCCAGGCCTGGTGACATCACTGCAAGTAAAACTTTCAAGGGCCCCAGGTGCCCTCAGTAAAGACCAAATGTCTCAGCCTGGCCACTAAGGCCCTATGGGTCCTTGTCCAGTGTGTGGCCACCCAGCACCCCTCCCCTCAGCTCAGGCCACCCTGAAAGACCCTCACTGCCCCCAATACAGCCTGAGGTCCCGCCTCAGTGGCTCTACGCCAAGCTGTTCCCCAGCCTGAGAATGTTCTTCCTCGCCCCATCCGAGTGGCCAGTGGACCCTCCCCACCCTCTTCTGGGTCTCAGCTTGAACGTCCTTGACTCAGGGCCGGCTCCTCACTCTTTAGCTCGCAATCATACATTATTGGTGACGACCTTTAGGTGTCCCCGACCCGCCGTGGGACTACAGCCTCCTCAGAGAGCTGGTTTACCCCTGCACCCCCCTGCCAGCGCTGTGCCCGCCACACCCCTGGAGTTTCAGGAATGTTTGCTGAATCGCTGAGGGAGGAGTCCCTGACCTTGGCCGGCTGGCTTCTGTGTTCCACCTGCCTCTGCCCCGTCCTTGTCTGTGGCTTCAGACAAGCTGCCCCCCCCCCTTTTTAAGCCACCGTTTCTCCTACTGGCAGAATGGGGTATTAATCCTGGCCTGTCTGCCTTTCTGGAAGGATGGCGTGAGGCTCAAAACCGTCTTACTTTACTCATTCGCTTCCCCAAGAGTTACGGAAGCCCTACGGAGGGCCAGGCACTCTTCCAAGCTGTGGGGACACAGCAGTGAAACAAAACAGACAAAAATCCTTGTCCTCGTGGAGTTTGCAGGGGGCAGGGCCAACAATGTCACCAGATAACAGGGGATGGGAAAGGCAGGAGACCTGCTAACAGTAGAGCAGGTGGCAGCAAGAGGCTGGGGGAGCGGAAGGGCTGGCGTCACCTGCCGTGCACCTGCAGGGGGTGCTGTTTCCAGCCTGGCTGGCTGGCCAGGTGCCAGCCCCCTGAGGCGAGCCCCCAGACTTTGTCCAGCCGGACCTGGAGAGCAGCTCTGTGCCACGCGACCCCCGGGAGACTTCCACCCCAGTCCCCAGCCCCCCAGACATCCTCGTGTGGAGGAGGAAGGAGCTCAGTCCAGACCCCCAGCGTGCTGCGCACACCCGCACACACCCGGCCGTCTCCCCATTTCACAGCTCAGAAACAAGGAGGGCCCAGCTGCTGTCTAGCCTCCTGGTCCCTCCAAGACCCAGGGGCATTCATCAGGTTGGAAGCAGCAGCCAAATGTACCCACGGACTGGAAAGGCACAGCCCCAGCCCCACCGTGTACACAACCCAGCTCCCCACCCCAAGCAGATACAGGCCTCAAGAACTGGGCGGTTCCCACCCCGTGTCACTCCAGGGGTGGCCCCAGCCAGCACCCGATCATCTCCCTGCCGTCAGCCCAAGGAGCAATTCGAGGTCAGGTACTTATTGACAAGTAGCCACAGCTGGCTTGATGCAGACCCTGCCCGAGAGGGCTCCTGGCTCAGAGAGCCAGAGCCAGGGGCTGGCTGTGGGGCCGCGATGGAGCGGGGGTCTGTCCCTCAGCAGCACGCGGAGCAGTGACATCAGTTCTGGTACACGGGACTCTGGGAAAGGCTCACTGGCGTGTGCGGTCCGAGGTGCCCACTTGATTGTCGTCCCGGCCCCGACATGTACCAGCGAGGACTTGAACCGCCCACCTCCTCTTTCTGAGCCTCGGGGTCCTCATCCGTACAATGGGCTCCCCCTTGCGTGGCTGCACTGTCCTGAGAGTCCAGTGAGCTCTGCTGGCTTCCTCTGGTGAAGGGACTCCTGACCTTGCCCACCAGGAGCTGGAACTTCAGGGGCAGGGGTCAGTCTGGAACAGCGGCTGAGGGTGTCTCTCACGTTAGGACGTTATGAAGGAAAGGAAAAGTGGGTCGAAGATGTCTGCTCTCGAGCAAGATTGATGGATATGGCTTATTAGGCCATTAACTATAAAATCTGTCTAAACACATCCTGTCTCCAGTTGTAGTTATGCACAGATACATACAATAAAAATAAGAACAAATCTCCAGCTTCGGTATTCCCTCCCCACTTAGGCATTGGGGAAACCCCTTGGCGAAGACAGTGACTTGAAGGTCAAAAGGGCGGCCACGCTGTTCTGCGTCCGGAGCTCCTCCCCGCTGGAACAGTGGCATCCTCCATCAGGATCCTGACTTTTCACAGCAGAGAATGTCCAGGCCCTCGGTCAGTCTCGGCTGTCACGTGACGATGACCAGCCACCCGATCTAGCAGGACACCGGCCGCCCGATCTAAGTCATCAGGAATGACCCGGGCACTGAGCACTTGGCCGCAGGAGCCTTGGGTGTGAGGAGCCGCTTCCAGGCAAGTCCGTACTGAAAGCCACCCCCCAGCACACAGAAGTTTTGAACACCGAGACCCAAAACCCGATTCTCAGCCAGAGTGTTACTGACAGCAAACGCTTAGCTCCTGCTGTGCGACAAACCATCTCAAATCTTTGCGGCTTAAAATAACCACCATTTCCTTAGCTCACAACTCTGCAGGTGGCCTGCGACGTTCTGGGTCTGGGTCAGCTCAGCTCACTTCTGTTGGGCTCTCTGATGCACCCGTGGTCAGCTGGCAGGGTGGCTGCTGACAGAATGATCCAGTGCCTCACTCACACGACTGGTGGTTGGCAGGCGGCTGGTTGGGACACCTGAATCCCTTGGCATGGCCTCTCTGGGAGGCGACCTGGGGCTAATTCGCTCGGTGCTCGCAACGTTCCAAGTGCAACGTGACCAGCCCCAGCGCTCTTGTGTTCTCCAAGGTCCTGCTTGCATCCCAGGGGCTAGCGTCCCCTCGGCCAAAGCAAGCCCCGTGGACAAGCTCAGCCTTGGTAAGGGAGGGACAATACAGACCAAGGGAAGAGGGAGGGGAGGGACATCTAAGATCGTCATTATTTCTATAACGAAGGTAGGATTCAGGAGAGGAGGTAGGGGAAGTGGGAGATGAGCCATCTTCTCCAGGGGCCACGGGCATCCTGTCGTTGTCAATTGGTGGTATTGGGGGTCGGGGGGACACAGGCTAGCAGCGTCCCAGCCGATGTTACTAAGTGAAGGGCAGTGTGAAAAGGCCACGTACTGTATGAGGTCAGCTCTAGGACATTCTGGAAAAGGCAAACCTATGGAGACACTGAAAAGACCAGTGGTTGCCCGGGGGAGGAGGAGGGAGGGGTGAATTGGGAGAGCGCGGGGGGCTTTTAGGGCAGTGAGACTGCTCCGAGTGATGTTACACGGGCAGATGTGTGCCACTGCAGTCTCGTCTCCACCCACAGCGGGTGCAACACCAAGAGCGAACCCTAATTTAATGGGCTTTGGGTGACGAAACGGGTGGCATGGGATGACGCGTTGATGTGGCTCTATCGTGACAAACGTCCCACTAGGTGCCGCGTTTTCATAATGGGGGAGGCCGTGCCTGTGTGGGGGCTGAGGGTATATGGGACATCTCTGTACCTTCTGCTTAATTCGCTGTGAACCCCAAATGCTCTAAAACTAACATCTCGTAAAAAAAAAACAAAACCCCACCCAGTGACACTCTGAGAGGGCATCGGTTGTGAGGTGATGAGGCCGCGCAGGGCAGTCGGAAGTGAGCAGTGAGCGGACGATGACTCGGAGGGAGGAAGGAGCTGGGGGCAGGGTCACAGAATGCCTGAGACCCCAGAGGCCCGGTGTGACCTCCAGACCCTTCACAATGGGGAACCTGAGTCACGGAGGCCCAGGACAGCCGAGGGGAGGGAAGGAGGGTGGGCTCTGCCGTCTCTGGCTGCCTCACTCTCTGTGACCTTGGCTGGGGCCCTTGACCTCCTGGGGCTGAGCGTCCTGTCGGTAAGGTGGGTCCATTCGCTGTCCTTCCATTCCAGGGTTGAGGGAGGGATTTATAATTTGTGAGATATTTTGTGTAAAACACTGAAACCACCGTGCCTGGCGTGCAGAGCGTATATGGGGACACACCGGTTGCTTTTTTCATTTGTGTGTTTTTTCTTCTTTTAAATTCAATTAAGTAACATATAATGTATTATTGCTTTCAGAGGTACAGGCATGTGGTTCACCAGTCTTCTTAACACCCAGCGCTCATTCCATCACGTGCCTCCTCCATGCCCATCCCCCAGTTACCCCCTCCCCCACCCCCTCCCCTCCAGCCACCCTCCGTTTGTTTCCTATGATTGAGCCTCTTATGGTCTGTCTCCCTCTCTGATTTCATCTTGCTTTATTTCTCCCTCCCTCCCCTCCCCTCCCTTCCCCCAGGATCCTCTCACATTCCAAATACGATAATGGTCTTTCTCCGACTGACTCATTCCACCCAGCGTAAGACCTCCAGATCCACCCACGTGGCTGCCAATGGCAAGATTCAATTTCTTGGACGGCGGAGTGATATTCCGTTGTGTAGATACCCCGCATCTTCTCTGTCCCTTCCTCTGTCGCTGTCCGTGCTCGAACCCAAGCCTCCACCTCCCAGCCACGAGCTGCTTCCGTGGCCGTGGCTGTGGGGACCGCTCCCTGCGGCACCCAGCTTCAGGCCTGGGGACTTTTCTCTGAAAATCTCTCTCGCATCTGCCTCTCTTGGGGGTGCAGTCTCGGTGTTGAGGCTGCGGCAGGGAAAATTCCCATCATCGGGCTTTCCATGTGCTGACACAGGGGGCACGGAATGCTGCGGTTCCCAGCATATCCCCGTTAGACACTGGCGTCGTCGTGACAGAGAGGGGGTGTCATCCACATGGGGGCCCATTCAGCTCCGCCATGTGACCTTGGGGCGTCCTTTAGCCTCTCCGTGCTTCAGTGGCCTCTGGACAGTGGGCCTGACGATAGGCTCCACTTGAAGATCCTGTGAGGACCCACAGGCAGCTCCTTAAAGCGGTGGGAGAAGCACCCCACCCATGGTGGGTGCTGGAAGGAGTCGTTTTTATCCTTTTATCATTATCACTGCTCTCCAAAACTATCCGTTGGTTCCTTCATGCCCTCATTCAGTTAGGAGCGAGACCTGCACATTACTGGGTCACCAGCCGATCCGGACCAGCATGTGTTCCCGGAGAGTCCCTGGGGCCCCCATGCCAGGGCCAGGATGTGGGGACCCCAGGGCTGGAAGGGGCCCCAGACAAGTCAGCTCCATGTGTGACCGTATGTGGGTGGCTTCTCCTGAGGCTCGGTTTCCCATCTGTGCCACAGGTAGGACTCACGCATCCCTCTATCTGATGCTCGCACCTCATGCCAAGGGGCAGGTGCGTGGCGGGGATCTGGGGCAGAAGCGTGAAGAGCCTGCAGGGGTGGGTGGGGCAGGGTCAGACCTTTGAGCTGGGTCTGGAGACATGAGAGAAAGACTCCCAGGTCCCTTCCTGCGCATCTCTACGCGCCACAGGGAAGGCTCGGTCTACACCTGCTGGGAGCTGTGTAGACACCCGGCTGCCTCTGGGCTGGGGAGGGTACCCCTCGCGTGCCATCTGCAGGAGCAAAGTCTTGAGACAGGAGCACTTCTCTCTGGCTTTGATCTTCAGAGACCGTCCTGCTTACGACCCACCTGGCGCCAAACTGCTAAACTTCTCTAAAAGCCACGGGGACAGTGGGGGAACGCGGGCGCCGATGGAGCCCAGGCAGGAGGCTCTGCAGAGAGAGGGCCACGGCGACCTGGGAAGGGTCTGTGTGTGCGTGTGCACGTGTGAGTGTGCATGTGTGTGCACATATGTGAATGTAAGTGTGTGCGTGCATATGTATGAATGTGAGTGTGTGCGTGCGAGTGTGTATGTGTGTGCACATATGTGAGTGTGAGTGTGTGAGTGTGAGTGCACATATGAATGTGAGTGTGTGAGCGTCCATGTGTGAATGTGAGTGTGCACATATGTGAACACGAGTCTGCACATGTGCAAACATGAGTCTGTATATGTGTGTGCATGCACACATGTGATTGTTGGTGCGTGTGTGCGTGCACATATGTGAATATGAGAGCATGTGCACGCACGTGTGTCTCAGTCAGTGGTTGGTGACTGGACAACAGACTGAGGTACAAAAGTGCAGGCAGAAAACCAAAGCCCACCTTCTCCCAGCATCTTTATGCCACAAAAAGATGTCTTCATTTCAACAACAGTCTGAAGCTTTCTGAAGACAAAAGAGCCCTTTCCGACACCAGAGACTCAGGTTATAATGGCACAGCTTCAGGGGACTTAGCGCCCTGAGAGGGGACAGGGAAGCAGGTGCCCCCACGACAGGACGGGAGCAGGCTGGTGACAGTTGCTGACATCCGGGAAGGATGCTTCTAACAAGGGCGCGGTTAGAGTCTGTCCTGAATCTCCCTTGGGAGGGACCGGGTTCTTTGGTGATGTGACTTTCCAGCCAGGGTCAGTGCACCGTCCCGCGTGCCCCCTGTGCCACCCTGCAGCGCACCCGCTCCCAGGGGAACCCTGCCCCCTCCCTGTGGGTCTGGGTGGGGCTTTTCCTGCTCCCCATGCACTGCGGTTCATGTGCTCTTCCCTGGAGCCCCCCGCTGTGGGTCCAGCATGGGCTGGGGGGATGGGGGAAGGGCCACCTTCCTTTGTCCTGGCTTCTGGCCGCTTGCTCCCGCTGGCAGACTCACTCTTCCCACATGTGCAAGAACACGGCGGGTACTTTCCTAGTTTTTCCAGACAGGTCTGGGTCATCTGGACCCTTCCGGGAGAGCCTCGTGGAGTTAAGTTCTTGCCTGCCCCAGCGCCCTGAGCTGGTTTTGGGGCCAGGGGCTTCCTTGGTTTCTCCTCTGCATGGCCCAGGCAGCCTCTTGTTCCCACACCTACATCCCTGAGAGGTCCCAGGGGACACTTGTCAAGCTCTTGGAGTGGTTAGTTTGGTACCCACAATCCATCCTCCTCAAGCAGGGACTAGCTGATTGGTGCAAATTATAGTCAGACCCCTTCCTCCAGGCTGACCCCCCGGCTTAGCTTGGCTTAGAGGCTTGGCTGGAATCCAATCTCATTTGTACCCCATGTGACCTGTCCCCAGAGCCAGGCTGGCTTGGGTGTGAGCCCCTCGAACACCTCCACCCCGAGCTCCCTTGTCACCTTGCACTGCCCTCATCTCAGCACCCAGCCCCCAGCCTGGAGACCACCGCCCTGCACAATGTCCTGAAGACAGACATGCTTCCTTGCTCGGAGCCCGCACGCAGTGGGGCTCCCTAACCCTCAGCGCAGTAGTGAGCTGGGGAGGAGCCAAGGCTCCCTGTGAAATGGGACAGGGCCCATCATGACCTTGGGGGACTGTGGCAGCTGGTGATCTCCAGCAGGAAGTGTCCCCTTACTACCTCTCCTGCTACCTGGGAGGGGGCACAGGGCCCGATTCCCCAGGCCTAAGGCCACAGGGACAGCCCCATCCCTCCTGTCTTAGGCCAGGGTCAGTCCCCCAGTAGGAGGTGGGTCTTGAATGAGGGCAGGACAAGGTGAGCAGCTGCTGGTGGGGGGTGTCTGGGAGATGCCTGGGTGGGGGCGGGGCCCCGCAGGAGCTCATCCACCCTGATGACTGACAGGTAGCATTGAGGGTGGGACTGAGGCAGGGCTCCTCTTCTGGGCCTCAGTGTCCGCATCTGTGAAATGGGTCCAGGGAAGCAGGTCTAACTGAAGAGCCTGGATGCGGAGGCTCCGGGTGTCCCCAGATACTCCATCCCTCCTATGACACCTGCAGTCGCTGCCTCTTGGCCAGCCCCGAGCCGGCAGTTGGCGTGAGTACTGACTCAGCGTCAGACTCCGGGAGCTAGACTGGGATTCCGGAAGAGCCTGGAAGAATGCTGGGTACCATCCAGGCGCCGCCGCCAACCCCGCTGCACAGGGAACCCTCGTTACCAGCGGGCCAGTGTCCCTGACCCAGTGGCCGGCCCTTCCAGAGGGCTGGGGCTATCCCGGGCAGAGGGCGTGACACCCTGGACACAGGCCTGCTCCGTCTTGGAGGGCTCCGCACCACTGGAAGCCAAGCATCTGGGCCTGACCAGCTCAGGCTGACCCTCCCCCTGCCTCTCCGCTGCACAGGGGGCACATGGCGAGAGGGCACCCGTGTATCAGCAGAGGAAACAAGCCCGGCAAGGCAGCGAGCCCACAACCCTTGCCACATTGCCGCTCAACCATGCACGACAAGATGGGGTCCCTGCGGTCACCACCCCACATCCGTGGGCCACAGTGCTATGGTGGATGGGCACTCAGCCTCTCTGCTCCTCAGTCTCAGTCTCCCCATCTGTGCAATGGGTCTAATCGCAGTATTTGCTGCTGGTAGTTGGCACAAGGCATGTGGTGCGGGCTGTCATATGGCCGGTGACAGTCACCTTCTGTGCTGAGCCCTGTAGAGGAGCTGGGAGGGAATATGCCTGCCTTCAAGATGCCCGAGGCATAAACCACGGCTGCCCCGAGGCCAAGGCCAGCAGGCATCCAAAGGAGGGACCTCCACGTTGGGGACACTGAACCCAGCCTTGCCCTGAGACGGGATGCACCCTTTTTCTCTCTATTGTGAGTAGGAAAGGGCGTTTGAGAAAGAACTCCCAACAGGCATTGGCCGTCTCACTGTCGTGAAACCAGAAGTCCAGGGTCGAGGTGTCTGCAGCGCTGGCTCCTTCTGGCCCTCTCTCCTCGGCTTGCAGACCACCGTCCTGACCCTGTGTGGGTCTGTGTCCTCGACTCTTCATAAGGACATAAGGCATATGGGATTAAGGCTCACCTTAATGCCCTCCTTTAATGTCATGATTTCTTTAAAGACCCTGTCTCTGAGTACAGTCACATTCTGAGGTGCAAGGGGTTAGGACCTCAACCTGGGAACCGTGGGTGCACAGCAAACCCCACTGCATGGGGCAACTCTCCCAAATCTGGAATTTGAGGAGTCCTGATCGTCCGGAGCCTCAGGTTCGCTACCCCGGGAACCCCTGTAAGAATGCCACCCCTCAGCGCCACCGAGAGCTCTGCTTCCTACAGGGAAACAGGCTGGGAGAGACCATGACTTTCCCCGGTCGCATGGCCAGCTAGGGGCTGAGGCAGCTCTTGGACACCGGCTTGGCTCGTTCTAGAGCCTGCTGGCCTCCACCCTGCTACAGCGGCTTCCTAAAATTGTCTGGGAAAGTTCTGGGTTCCCCAGAAGCCGCCTGCAGGGGCCATGACACGGTCCATGGCTTTCCATCAGGTTGTAGATGCTGGCCAGCCAGCTAATCCTGGAGCCTGCCCCGGGACACAGAGCTGGAGACCGATTTATCCGGCACCCACAGTGTCCGGCCCCCACCGGGCCCCCGCTGTCTGGGATTCATGGGATGAATCGCGGGTGATGCACAGCAGGGTCGTGGCTCTGGAGCCACACGGTCGCCATGCACCGAGGCCGCTCGCTTACCACACATCTGTACAACCAGGACACGCAGCCAAGAGCTGGGCTGCGGATGGGCCCCCTCCCTCCGGTTTGGGCCCTGTTGGGGAGCTGGCCTTTCCCATGTCCCAAGCCCTAGCTGTCCCAGAAGTGAGTCGTGACAGAGGTTGGGAGGACTTCTCAGGGAGTGGGGCGGGGGGCACATCTGGCCCCCACATGTTCTCGTGCCTCCCTCCGTGCCAGCGGCTCCAGCCCGTCCCTCTCATCACCCCGAAGTTGCCCATGGACACACGTCCCCGCTGCCGGCCCCAACTCTGAATTCTGGCCGGAAGCAGCGGGAGCGCACAGCCCTGTGGGGCAGGGAGCGGCAGCAGCAAAGAACAGGTGTCTGTGTCCTGGTGGGGATGGTGTCGCCAAATCACATTGGAGGAGGTGATGGATGGAAGCTCCAGGACCTTCACCCCCAGTCTGCAGGGTGATGCTCAGTCAGGCTGAGGCTCCGCGCACATGTGCCTTTCTCTGTGCTGTCGCCGCTCCTTGGAGGCACGCGGGTCATCAGCATCAGCGGCCCCACTTAACGGCTGGAAAACGGAGTCAGGACCAAACCATGGAACGTTGGCCAGGAGAGGCAGGGAAGGAATTTCCACTCCACCTAGAGCTCTGATGCCTGTGTGGCTGGGTCGCCCCAGCTGCACCCTAGGGATGCTTTTCCCCGTTCTACTCTGTGCTCCCCCAACATTCACGGCCACCCCCCAAAGTGTTCAGGTCCTTTCTGCTTCCCAACCTTGGCCTACGTTGGCCCTACTCCCTGGAATGCCTTCCCAGGCCCACCCTACTGTAGCTCCCGGGGAGGACTCGGGGCCAGGAAGCTGGGCACAAGGTCCCCAGGCCCAGACCTACCTTTCCCTTGAGACCTTTGTGGGCCCCTTCACCTCTCTGAGCCTCCCTGCCTCAGTTTCTGCGTCCGTAGAATGGGAATAGATTTGAATCCTTCTAAGAGCTGTGAGAGGGTCAGTGAGAGGTAGATGAGAAAAGCCTTTTCAAAATGGGAAAAGCTTTCAAGGGTGTCATCACCAGTCTGCCCCAGGACCTTTGCATATACTCCCTTGCAGCCCATGGGAGGGTTTCTGCCCTTCAGCCAGCCTTGCAGAGCCCAGTGGCCAGGCCAGCCAGAGCTGTAGGTTGGGGTAGGGGTACCTAATTCTTCTTATTGTTTTTCTCCCCCTTCTCTTCCTCCTCTTCCTCCTCCTTCTTCGTCATCATCACCATCATGGTCATTCACATAATGGGTCAGGCTTAGCCCATGTAGCCCTCCTAGTGGAGTGTGTGTTCTGGTTACCTGTCAGGGGGATGAGGACGCTGAGTTAGGCAAGGCCAGGAAGTAGTTGAGCTGGGATTCCACTCTGCAGCTGCAACAGTGTTGCCGTCAACCACTGTGTGGCCCACCGGGGAGCAGGTGCTGCCCCAGGCCATGTGAGTGCCTTGTTCTTGGCCCTGCCCAGCAGCTTGGGGCCACCCTCTCCAAGATCACTTGCCCTGGCTGATTCCCCTGGGGCTGGGCCCCAGGCCACCACATCAAAACCTGCGGTTTCTGGAGGCGGAGGGTTCTGGATGGGTAACCCGTCAATACCCACCATGAGGCTTGCTCGGCTCTTGCTCGGCCCGCCCAAACTGTGGCTAAAAATCTTGGCTCCATCAAGGAACACTGGACCCGCCTGAAACTCTGGGCCCTGGCATCTGCTAGGTCCTCAGCGTGGCCTCGGCATGGCACCACATTCCTCCTGGCCTCCTAGCCTCCCCATGCCGGGACACCTCTGAGCCCGACCAAGTCCCTAGAGACACTATGGCCTTTTACCTCCTCCTCCTCTCCCCCTCCACGTGGCAGAGTGCTGTCTCGACCAAACTTTCCCAAGGACCCTCTGAGCATTCTCCTCCTTGACCAGGACTTCACCTGAGCCCAGCTCCCACAGAGAATCCCGCTAAGCCGCTTTATCAAGGATCCCCAATTCCTCATCCCCCATCCTTTATGTCTAAGTCCTTGGCCCTTGGGAAGAATTCTACAGGGCTGTTTAGCAGGAATCCCCCAAGCCCCTTAGTAATTTTCCATCCACTGACCCCTTGCTCTGCTCCATGGCTGTAAAGCCCCAGCTGTCTTTGCTGTATTTGGAATTGACTTCAAAAACTTGATCTCGTTGCAATAGTCCTGACCCTTATAGCAATAGTCTTGAACAAAGTCTTCCTTGCCATTTTTAGCAAGCATCTGCTGCAATTCTTCTCTTTAACAACCCCCCTTAGCCTCTACCAGCTTAGCCATCCTCCCCCAAAGCTGCTCACCCCTGAAATCTTACTCTGTATCTTCGTCTACAGCAAGCGTGGTGTTCAGAGCCCCGTCTTCACCTCCCGGCTACCCCCCCCCCGGGACGGCGCTCCCTACACCCTCATCCATGACTATAAAATGGGTAAAGAAGAGAGAAGAAACCACACACAAAGCACAGACAGCAGACTCTGAGCAGAACAGGTGCTCAGCAAACATGTGTTTCTTTGTCCTTCTCGGGCTCCTGTTTGTAAGATGCCTTAAATCTGCCAGCAAAGAGAGACTCCACGCCACTGGGATAGTCTGTCTTCCGATGGGGGGAACAAAATCCCAGGTGGCAAGGGAGCGGCGACTCTCAGAAATGGTAACATCTGCCCAGCTCTGCTTCCCTATTTATCTCTCTATTTCGGTGCTCAAAAGGACAGGCAGGTGGCCAGCTGCAGAGCCGAAATTGAATAGAAGAACCGGGAAGGTATTGGACAGTCCAGGCTTAGCCCCAGTGGGGTGTGGGTCTTCAGCAGGATTGGCCTGGCATTTCATTTCCTCCTCCACCAGAAGAGCAGGGCGGGGAGTCAATGAAATGTTCTAGGTCTTCATCTGGAGTTTTCTTTCTCTCATCCCAGGCAGACAGTTCTCTTGGAACTGGCTGGAATCGGACCCACAGGAGGGACTTGCAGGCAACCTGTGTTTTCACCTTGATTGGCTTAGAGGGCGGGGCCTGAGAGCAGTGAGTCTTAGCAAATGTGACACCGGAGCTCTCCCAGGGCACTAGCAAGCTTGGGTCATAGGGTGACTTGGTGCAGGAGCTGGGACCAGAGGCATGGATTTCCTTGCTTTTATGCTGACTTCAAAAGTCCCGTACTCCGGGAAGCCTTCCTTGCATCGGCCCCCCACCCTAGGCTGGCTCAGGGTCCCTCATTGGAGCCCAAATCATGCCCGGTTGCATTCAATGCAGCTCCCTCTTTGGGGGCAGATGTGTCTGAGCACAGAGGTGGCAACAGTACATCTGAATAAATGAGAGCATGAAGGCGTGGAAGTCTTTCCCCTCTCCATCGGGCGTCTTCCGCCTGCACACGGGGGTATGCAGAGACGCAATCGTGAGGTGCTTTTATCCCCCATAGGGCCAGCTCGGACCCAGCAACTGACCGAGAATTACAATAATACTATTAATGTAACAACAGTAAAAATAACCACCACGCTAATGCCGCCACCTATGACGAGCCCTACTACGAACCAGGTGCATTTCCCAGTGTATGTTACTGAAGGCTCGTGATGGTGACAGCCGTGGGAGGTGGATATTATTATCCTAATTTCTCAAATGAGGAACCAGAAACTCAGAGAGCTGACTCCCTTGATGAGCGAGGGAGGGCGGCCCTGGAGCTGGATGTGGGAAGGGTGGAGCAGGAAGGGGCGCTTGGGGGCAGTGGGGGGGGGTGTTGGGTCATGTGGTTAGGGCCCTGGGGCTGCTGCTGAGAGGACCGCAGATCGGGCAAGGGGAAGGGGCTTCAGGCAACGAGATTTTATGCTCTCACAGTTCTAGAAGCTGGAAGTCTGAGATCAAGGTGCTGGCAGGCTGGTCCCTTCTGAGGCTGTGAGGGAGAACCTGCCCGGGCTTCTCCCCTTTTCTGGGGGTTTGCTGGCAGCGTGCCGTGTTTCCTGGTTTGCAGAAGCATCCTGGGGTCCCTGCCTCTTGCCTTCACGTGGACTTCTCCCTGTGCACGTGCCTGTGTCCAAGTGTTCCCTTTTTATAAGGACATCGGTCATATCAATTAGGGCACACTCCAGGTGACCTCATCTTAACGTGAGTCATTATATCTGCATCAATCCTATTTCCGGGTGAAGTGCCACATTCTGAGGGACGGGGTGTTAGAACTTCAACTTATGAGTGCTGGAGGTCAAATTCAACCTGTAACAGCGACTCTGGGCAGGGCTCCGGGAAACCGGGCCAACTATGGAATCAGCAAGGTCAGGATGAGTGCCAGGTGGGCACTGGGGACAGGCCAGCGGGAGGAGGGGGACGATAGGGGCACTGGGGATACCAGTGTGCCTGGGGAAACTGGCAGCTGGTCAGGGGAGTGTTCCCCATCAGGGCAAATGATTCCACAGCCTCCCAACCCCCATCGTCAAACCATAAACCCAGGAGTGGGCCCTTGCCCCTCCCTCAGCCCTCAGATTTGGACCCCATCACCTCAAGAACTCTTGAATCTGTTCACTTCTCACAAATAAGCAAGTACTTATATACTGTAGCAGATGGCAGTGAACACCCAAAGGGGGGAAAGCCGAGAAGAGGGGTAGGAAGTGGCAGGAGGGGAGGGGGCTTCAGAGAGGCATGTGTGTTAGCCGAAGCAGGCAGGAAGGAGAAGGCTGGGGTGGGGGTGGATTATTAGAGGACAGCAGAACTAGCTGGTAAGCAGGATCAGCCTACAAAGGCCCTGAGGCAGGTGTGTGAATGACACGTCCTGGGAGCAGCAAGGCGGACGGTGGAGTGGAGGAAAGGAGCAGGTGGGCAAGATGCAGGAAAGGAGGTCTGGGAGGTGGGTGGGTTACCTCGTGTGCTCCTGGCCCAGGATGCAGCCCCTGACCCAGGCTGGTTCCCCACGACCTCCACATCTGAGGGTGAGAGGAGCCTGAATGTCCAAATACCCAGCCCCGAGTCCCACCCAGGCCCCCAGGCTTGTCCTGCCCGCACGAGCCCAGCTCCCAAATCAGCAAAAGCAAACGGTGCTGCGCGTGGTTTTCAGGATTGAAATCACTTTATCTAACGATATCATGAAACCCTGGGAAGGAGCCGGGAAGAAAACCCCCAGAAATAATGAAATAAAGACAATGGACTCTCTATGAATAGAAACCCCATTTGCAAAAACCGCAGAAGGGATCACAATATTTCCAAATCTTCCCATGGCTTTGCCTTAATTGCCGCTGAGCACCACTTTCTTCCTGATGCTTTAATCAACCAATTTACATGTATTACCGTGCTTGACACAGGCTCGATTTCTGATAAATGAAACAAAAATATTAAGAACACTGGCACCGTTGGGAGCAGACCCGCTCCCTGCCCGTGTTCGGCCTAACATTTCTGCAAGACGTCCCCGCTCACTCAGCAAACCTTTGCTGAGGGCCTACTGTGTGCCAGGCCCCCAGGGGCACAGCAGAGAGCAAGCAGATACGGGAGACCCTCCCTCTCCCTGGCCGTGCGGTGGAGAATGTCCAAATCAATGGGGTATTTGTAACCACATGACAAAGGAGCAGACCGTCCCAATGGGCAGGAGATGCTTTGCCATAGACAGAACCAGGAGGGGACTCTTACTGGGAAGGAGCGGCAGGAGCCGCAGAGGCCTCGCTGAGCGAGCTGACATCCTGGAAAAGCTTCCACGGAGTGAGCCACTTGGCTATGGGGTCTCTTAGGGCAAGAGCGTTGTGGAGAAGGGAGGCCATGAGCGGGCCTTGGCTCTGGGCAGGATAGGGCCCTGGAGGGAACCAAGGGGTCTCTGGGGCTGCTGACTGAGAGCAGAATGGGGACCAGAGGGGTATTTGAGTTACAGCTCTGTTCCAAATATCTCCACTCTGTGATTCTGTGGTCCTCAAACGACCTGAAAGCTTCGTGGGGCTCGGGCCTGGGGTCAGGGAGACAACAGTGCACGGAGGTTTACAAAGTGGGGTTCTCCTGACAGCTCTGCAGCTGGGCATTCTTGGACAAGTCTGTCTGCCTTTGGATGGCTTCTGTCTGTAGTCACTGCGTGGCCCGGCTGGCTGCCGTGAGTGTAGGTGAGGGAGTGGGTGACACAGTGCCAGGTCAAACATAGGTGCTCTCTGTACTCTGAGAAGCACCCCTCTGAGTCCTGCCATCACTGACTGGCCCAGGCAAGTCCTCGGAAGGGGATAGGATGGACCCACACCCACAGGGCACCTGCTGTGCACCTGTCTGGAGGCACAGGGAGTGGAGGTGAGGGGTGGGGCCACTTGAGCTCTCCACAAACAGGGACTGAGCTACAAACACTGGGTCCCTCATTAGGCCCCCCGAGGCCAGACTTGGGGCTAGGAGAGGACCCTGACAGGCTCTGCTCATGATCTGAAGCCTCCACGCTGCATATCGACACTGGTGCCTCTGGGTTCCCAAGACCCAGCATGCAGGCCCAGGCAGGACGAAGCCCCCCACCTCGCCCCCCACACCCCGATGGGCATACCTGTGTGCTCACTGCTTAGCTGAGTGCCGCTGGGGAGACTGTAGGAGTCACCCACCGGCTCTGAGCCCCAGGCTCCTCCTCTGTGAGACAGGGTCCCGGGAGATCCCAGCAACTTTGGCAAGTGACTTGCATGACTAGAGCTCTGTGCAGGATAGGAAGCATTTGTTTGCTCCAGTCATGGCCTCTGCCTTGTCCTCTCTGGCCTCTGAGATCAGTCCCCAGCCCTCGGGAAACCCCATCCATGTTCACCCAGTGGGCAGCATTGACTTTAAGTCCATCCTCCCACCCAGCTCTGGGGGGCCAGGACTGGGAGGGCGCAGGGCCACTGTCATCCTGTCTTGCCTCCTCCCCTCCCATGCCTGTCGGGACAATGGAAACCTGGAAGGGTCCCTGACAGCAGCCTACCAGGCTCATATCTGATTGGCCCCTGGCCCATGTACGTGTGAATCACTGTTTTGCTATCCCCAAAAGGAGAGGACAAAATTACACTTGGTAGCCCCTAGGAATGGGGAGTTCTCTACCCGAGAGGACGCTAGTGGGGCGATTCCTCCCAATCTTCCCACAGGGTCTCCCCGCAGGTCCCAGCCCCGCCCCTCAGAGACACAGAGCATGGCCATCTTCTCTCCTCGCCAGCCGGGACCTGCGGAAGTCATCCATTGTGCCCATGACCCGAGGAGGCATGATACCAACACAAGCACCCACTGTGTGCGTCAGAGTTACCTACTGCGTGTGTCAGAGGTGCCTACTGTGCGCCATGTCTTGTGCATACCGCACAGCACAGGTGGCCTGGGAGGAAGGTCTCCGCCCTCCCCGGCAGGGGGGCGGAGTCAAGGCAGGGGCTGTGGACAAGCTCCACCGGCCCATGAGAGGGTGTGGCCATTTCCTCACCTGGGGATCCTAGCCCGGGGGACCCGTGGCTTGCTGAAGGTCACCCACAGGGAGTGGCAGAGCCAGGGTTCAAATACCTCCCCATCCTCCTGGCAGTACCTCAGCACAGCAGCCAAGCATGGACTTGGCACTTTCTCGAAGACTGAAACGACCCCCCTTCCTCCGGCTCCTCTCCTCCTCTAAACAGCTGGCAGGGCTCAGCCCTGTGCCCAAAGATGCCCAGAGCAGCTGTCCCCTCCGTGGGCGGCCGGGTCCTTTCTCTCCTGCTGCTCCCGGGGCTGGGAGGGGCGGCTGCCGGTTATTCTTAGCTCTCCGGGGCCCATAGCAAGGTCACCCTACCGTCCCAAGAGAGAAGCAACTCAGATTTGGACAAGCTGGCAGAGTGCCTGGTCCCCGGGCTGCCCTGCTCCGGAAGGCCAGGGCCATTCCTGGTTCAGGGATTGGGCCACGGTGGGCAGCCAGGAGGAAACCCAGCCCAGAGGCAGACACGCCCCTCCACCCAGCGAATTTTGCCCGTGGGTGCCCAAGGCCCAAGCCCAGGTGCGCCTGTGCTCACTGATGTGTTCTGGGGCACCCAGGACAGCGCCTGGCACCTACAAGAGGCTCCCTCAGCACTCATGGAATGTTTTGGTGGATGAATCCACAAAGAAGCCCCGTCTCCTGTTTGAGAACCCAACCGTCTGGTGGGGGAAGGCAGTGGTTTCCATAAGGGTCGTCGTAGCCAACGGTCTACAAAGCGCCATCTACACGCCATGGGCCACAGGAAGGACAGCCAGACCTCTTCAGTCCTTGCAACAGCCACACAGATCAGAACTCTTTCTTATGCTCGCGTTACGCTGCAGGAAGCCGGCGTGGGGAAGCCAAGGGTCCCTGGGCATGACTCCAGACCCCAGGCTGGAAACCATCCTGAAGCTGGCAGACTGGGAGGGAGCTCCAGAGGGAAAGGCCCGCTCACTGCGCCCTGAGATGGACGGGTGGGGACTGGCGTTCTAGAAGAGGCAGCGTACATAAACAGCGACCCGGGAGCCTGTCACGGAGAAAACCGGGACCTTTGGTGTGTCCGCAGTGGCTGCCTATGGGATGCTGGGTGCGCCAGGAAGGCTGGGTATCTGGGGGTGTTGGGGGCCCCGTGTCAGAGGCTGGGGGCAGGCAGGAAGCAGGATTAGGGCTACACTTTGTCAAGAGCCCCTTGGCTGCCCTGGGGAGGGGGCACGGTGGGGGGACCAGGACAGCTGGGGCCTGGCCCAGCAAGAGTGAGTGGTGGGGTCTGATGTCAGGGCTGCAGATGGCCTCAGGTCGCGCTGACAGCTGGGAGAGGGAGGAGGACACTGGAAGGAGGGAGGCAGAGACGAGAGGAACCTAATTATACCGTGGGATTAATCACAGCACCTTTACGGGAAGGACTTCTCACATCATTATCTGCAGCGGAATGAGCAGCTTGTTTGGGGTGCGTGCAGAATTAATTAAGGCTGGGGACGCCTCGGAGAGCTGCGAATGAAAGGGGCAAGGCAAGTGCCAAATGTGCTTATTAATAAAATATCAGACACGGCCAGGCTATGCGCTGGGGGCCCCAGGGGAGCTGCGAGGGCCATCCACCCCGCTCTGCCTCCCAGGCCAGCTAGAAGCACGGGTGCAACTTCTTGAACTGAGGCCTGCTCGGGGCTGGGGCCCTGTGCTGGCTGACCATGGGGACATCGAGTCAGGTCAGACCCAGGCCAGCCCTCCAGAAGCTCCTGGTGGGGACAGAAGCACAGACGGGCAGTGTCACTTAGTGTGAACCGCGTTGTGATGGGCAGGAAGCCCAGAAGAACTAGCCTGGGCTCAGGGAAGGCTTCCAGAAGCCAGAAGGAGGAAACAAGTGACCGGCTCATCAAGGATAGGAAGGAACAAGAGACAACAGTCCAGAAAGAAAAAACAAAGAGCTGGAGGCTGGTGCTGTGAAGTCGGTTCAGGAACGTTGGGAGACAGAGCAAGCCTAGCGTGAGTCTGTGGCAGGAGACGGAGCTTGGCAGTGTGTCCTACAGGCACCGGGGAGCCATAGGAGGCTCCTGAGCAGGAGAGTGAAGCTGTCAGATTTGGTTTCACACAGAGTTATTTGGCTCCTGGGGGGCCAGAGAATGGAGTCAGGGAGGCTGCTGGCTACTGCATGAGTCCAGGCAGGAGAGTGAGGTGTGAACTGGGTGGCACCAGGGGGCACTAGGAGGAATGGCCAAGAGTCTGAAGTCAGGCACCCAAAGGGCTCTGCCTGATGAACCCAGCACCCTGGGGACGGACTGGTGAGAGCGTGAGCCTTGTCAAGGGGAGAGTTCCCACACAGATTGGCCTCTCTGTCCATGGCCCCAATCCTACCCTTCTCTGGGAAAGGTCAGACCCACGTTCAAATCCCAGCTTGACCACTTCTTAGCTGTGTGATTCTGTGCTGGTCGCTTAACCTCTCTGGGCTGTTTTGCCAACTGTAAATAGAAATGCAAAGAAGCAACTCCTAGGAGGGTAATACGGAAGCAGGGAGGCCATCGAAACGACACCGGGGGGCACGGAGCACCCAGGAAATGGAAACCCTGCCTTGTTTCGGTGTGGCATATGTGTACCGGGCTGATACCTGGGCCCACTTGGGAAGGGGGGAGAGAAGCCACACTTCCTGCCCCACGCAGCTGTCAACTTAATTCAAGAGCAAAGGTGGCTCTTCAGCTCACAGAGCTCAGGTGACCTGTCCAGGGCCAAGCAGCTGCCCAGCAGACACTCCTTCAAACGACAGTTTTACGGAGCAAAGCCCTCACCCCACTGCCCCAAGACAGAGCTTCTGAGAAGGGGCCAGCGGGGGCGGAGGGGGGGCAGTGAGGACCTCAGGGTTCTGTCCCTGGTCTCCCCTCACATGCAGTGTGACCTTGCCGGGCCCCCTCCCGTGGCCCTGAGACCGCGGTATCCTCCTGCCCCCAGGCCCCGCATTTTCTGTAGGTGCGAAGGCACAGAGAGGGCCTGGAGCTCAGGCGGGCCCTGCATACGCCAATTATCCGGATCATCATCGTTGTTGTGAGGACTCGGGGGCCTGCCCGTGGGGAGGGCTGGGCGGCTTGGAAATTAGGCCTCCGCTCGGGGTGCTTGGCTCAACCTACCAATTTGCATCATATTAATCTTCATCATCTGCGCTCCGGGGTGGAGGTGCTGGTGAGACACGGGAGCCCGAGAGCCACCAGCTGCAGCACAGCCGGAACCCGGACAGACTCGGGCACGGGCGTCCTGTCTATCAGCCAGGTGCATGCTGGGGGCAGGCCCGCAGGGGTTCTGAGGCCCAGCTGGAGATCCCTCACTGCTCCAAACATAGCCTCTCTGCCTTCCTTGGGGGGCCTGGGCTGTGCCTTCTGGGGGCCAGGCCTGGCCTCAGCTCCCTGCCGTCCCCCTGCAGGAGGTGAACCAACTTGCCCAAGGCCACCAGCGGGCACTAGGGCAGCCGGGATTCAGTCCCGGGGCACGCGTCCCTGCCATTCTAAGTTCCCCACCTGCGAGACTGTCATAGTGACAGAGGACACGGGCTCTGAAGCCACAGGCTTGTTGTGACTTAATACATGCCGTGGCCTGGCACAGCCCATGCGACCTGAAGGCAGCCTATCAGTGACTTAGACCAATGAGTAAACTGAGTCTCCGAGGACTTGTTTTGCAGCTTGGAAGGTGCAGCTGGCAGTCGCCCACCAACCCTGCCCGGCTCCCTCTGCCCCCTTGCAGCACACACGCTCCTGTCCCCCACCCCCACCCCTGCAGCAGCTCCTGATGGCTGGGCACCCGCAGGCTCCAAGCCTTAGCCTCTGGGGCAGGCCGGTCTGCAAGGGCCACTGTCTCCAGTCTTGCCGTTGCCCCGGGAGCGAGGCCCGTTGCTGGAGTCAGAGGCCACAAGCCTGGCAAGGAGGGCTTCACTGCCGGTCCTCTCCAGACGGATGGAGACCGTGTCTTTTCATCCCTGTGTTGAATTTGCAACTTGTGCTTCCATCTCCCTGATAGCCACATAACCGGCTATCAGGGGGTGGACTGAACGAAAGGGAAACCCTCGGGAACATCTCGGTGCCATACCTGAGAACGGGGAGCTGTCGTGAGCCATGGCTTGGGTCGGATGAGGGACCGAGGCTGCCCTTGGCACACACACTGTGGCCCACAGCACCTGGGGAGCAGGGCCGCTGGCAGGGAAGACGGGAATCAGAACACGGAGGGCTTTGGGTGCCAAGCTAGGGACCCAGACTTCATCCCAAAGGCATAACCACAGAAGGGCCCCAGGCAGAGACACGGCTAGGTCAGGGTCATGTTGTGCAAAGATGGTCCCGGGGGTCTGCAGCGGGAGGGATGGGCTGTAAGTGTCTTCCCCCTGTAAAAATTAAGTAAGTAGTTGACACGAGTGATGGCTGAGTACATTGATTTTTCTTTACATATATATAGATAGACAGGTTTTTCTATTAGCACTTAATTAATGCCCTAGCTTAGAACAGCACCCATTCATTATCCCACAGCTCCGCAGGTCGGAAGCCCGGGTGGGCTCAGCGAGTCAATGCTCCGGGTCTCACAAGGTAGAAATCAAGGCATCAGCCAAGCTGGGTCCTTGTGGGGAGACTCTGGGAGTCTTTTTGGGGGGACCCCATCAGGACGCTGGCAGGTGGCCGCAGGACTGAGGTCCAGCTTCTCACTGGCTGGCGGGGGGGATCCTGCTGTCCCCTGAGAGCTCCCAGCTCAGCAGGAGCCTCCCTCCCCGGGCACCCTCTTCACCCTGGCTTGGCTTTGACCTCCTCTTCTAACACCAGAAGGGGGGGACCCTCACGTTTTTGTAAAGGGCTGCTGTGATCAGCTTAGGCGCGGGATAATCTCCGCATCCAGGTCGGCTGATTAGTAACCTCCATTACAGCTGTAAAACCCCTTTTGCCACTTGCTGGAATCTCAGAGTAACCCGGGTGAGAGGCGGCGGGACCGGTATAGAACCGGGCGTGCTGTGGGCGCGCTTCCGAAGCCGACCGGAGCCCCGTCTCTTCTGGGCTCCGAGGGGTCCTGCCAGGCTCCCTGCCAGGGCCGGAAGAGAAACCGGGCTCACCCCTGTGGCCAAGAGGGAGGCAGGCAGGAGCCCGGGGGAGCAGGAGGCTGTGCGGAGGCTCCCCACGGAGTCACGTCCCTGGTCCCTGCGCTGCCCCCTGCCGGCCGGCCCTGGAACCACAGGGAGGCTGCGGCTTTTCTGCCACAAGGAACTGCCGTGGCCAGTTGGGAGAGTGTAAGCCGCGAGCTCCCAGGATGGCATGTGACCTGCCTGGCCTCCCGCCTCCAGGTGGTCAGGGCTGGGAGGCAGAGGCCTGGCTGCTGGCCGGCCGCTCGCCCCGCTCCAGGGCCTTGCATCCTCTGAAGACAAGGGGGGATGGACTTGATGCCGCCCCCTCCCCCGAACAGTGCTTTGTCCAGAGGTGGAGGCAGCCTGAGTGTTTCAGCCCCTCCAGATGGAGAAGGTCATAGGCTGCAGAAAGCGAGTGAACCTGACTATCACCCCCTCTCTGCTCCATAGGAGGGACCGAGTGGCCAGATGGTCAGGAACCTAAGCCCCAGGCCAGGCCCACAGTTCAAATCCCTGGCCACATCCTCCATGGGTGACTCTGGGGCCGAGGTTCCAAAAGTCTCTGAGTCTCTGGTTCCTTGTTTTGAATTCGGGAAATAGGGGCTTGAGGTCAGAACCCTAAGATCTTGAAGAGGAAGGAGGGACTTGAGGGGCCTTGGGGAGGGCAGAGGCTGCTCTCCAGGAAGGGGGGGAGTAAGGGGAGTCAATGCAGAGCCTGGGGGCCGGCCGCTGGTGCTCACACTGGCGCCCCTCCCCCTGCCCACCACAGGGGCTCAGCTTCCAAGGGCCTCGCTCCCTCCCAAAGGGGGCTCCCTGTACAGACCTCTGCGGAGCGCCTCACGTCCCCAACTTCTAATTAAATGGCAGTGATTTTGATGTGACAGGTGATCTTCTCGGGAGGCCTGGCTTTAAATTTAGCTCCCTCCCCAGCCAGCCCTTTGAAAAGGCTGCTCTCCACGGAGAGAGCAGGGAGAGCGTGAGTCATCGCCAGGCCTCCCTCCCGCCCTGGTGAGCAGCGGCGTTTTGCGGGGGAGCAGGCCTCCCGAAGGCAGAGAAATAGTAAATAGGGATGGTATTAAAGGCGACCATGCCTGTGGAGCTTGACACACAGTAGGCTCAGAAATGGGGCATCTGTGTAATTACCCGCACGTACCGCCTCACGTCTCCCTCCCCCAGCCCGGCCCCCAAGAGGGGACACAGAGATTTGTGGGCTGGAATGCCCAGATGCCCCTGTCCAAGCGGCCTCAGAGCCCACTCCTCCTGCTTCCGCAGATGCACAGCCGGCTGGCTGGCTGGCGGGAGCTCTAAAGCCAGAAAATGCTCCCCGCCCCTGAAGATATCCTCTTGCCCCCTAGCCCCTAAACCTGGGGATGTTACCTTATATGGCAAGAAAGAGAAAAAAAATGAGCTTTGCAGACCTTGAAGGGCTTTGAGATGGGGAATGATCCTGGATTGCCAGAGGACCCCAAATGCAGTCACAGGGGACCTTCTGGGAGGGAGCAGATGGGGGGGGTCCGACGCACACGCACACAGAGGAGCAGGCCACACAGAGAGCCAGACAGATGCTGGCCTTGGAGGCTGGAGTGACACGGCTATACGACAAGGATGTTGGCAGCCGCCCAGAGCTGGAGCAGTCCTCCCTTTCAGTCCCTGAGGGATGCAGCCCCCCAGACACCTGACTTCTGCCCAGTGATGCTGATTTTTGGTTTTCTGGCCTCCAGCACTATAAGGGAATAAATATATGTTGTTTTAAGTCACCAAGTTCGGGGTCATTGGTTACAACAGCCATCGGAAACCAGCGCACAGGAGTTGGGAGAAGTAAATGAGTTTGCCATCTGTCATACCGCTGGGAAAGAGCCACGTTGAGATTCCAGGTCCCCATCCGACCAGTCCCCCGGCCCATGCTGTTCCCTGCACACTTGGGACCCCCCCGCCCCGCCACCCAACGGAAGAACAGAAGGGACATGAGGCAGATCCAGTACCAACTAAGTGGCAGGAGCTCCTTTCCTCTATGACACAGTCTCTCCTTTAATCCTTATGTTGACGCTTCGAGATGGATAAAAGCATCCCCATTCTGCAGATGAGGAAACTGAGGCTCAGGGAGCCAACCTAGTTCTGTCCAAGGTAGGGGAGCCAACCATGGGGAAGGAGAAGGTGCAGGCTCAGGAGCACAGGGAGGGCAGCCTCACTGGCACATAGCAGGTGGAGAGTGGAGGTTTGAGGCTGACTAGGGCAACCCCCCCCAACTCCATGGGGCACCTGGCTGCAGAGCAGGCTGGGAAGGCAGGCTGGGCCCCCAGGGCCAGGAAGGGGTGATTGTGTTTGAGCGGGTAGATGATCAGGGTGGATGGAGGTCTAACACCCCGAGTCATCACCCAACTGGGCTGTGAACCTCTTGGGCACAGTGAGCTCGTCTCATCTCTGGGTGACTTGCATCAGACAAGAGACAGGCCCAGAGCCCTGCTCAGTGAGATGAAGAGGGGGGAGGGACTGTCCTGAATAACAAGACTTTCCAATATACCCTGGACATGCCATACCCAGGTACACACACAAGCGCACACATACACACAAAAACCACACACACTAGGCACACACACACACACACCAACACACACACAGCCCACGCTATATAGCCTCGATGACCCCCAGGACACAGCCTCTGGCGACAGAGGACAGACACCTCTCGACCTCCATACCACCCCCATGAGCTCTTCAGCCTCTTTTTTCACCTTTCTCGTCCTTGGTTTCCACCATAACATGGGGTGACCACGGACCCCCTCTCGGGAGGGTTGGCAGGTGCCAGGCGAAGTGCGTCACGTGTCCTGCCTCATTTAATCCTCACAAGATCCCAGGAGGGAAGTGCTGCTGCGATCTTTTTAGGGAAGAACACTGCCCCAGGAGGAGAGCCTGGGATGGAAGTCAGGGGGATCTGGGCTGCAGCCCCACTTCTGCCTCTTGCTGGCTGTGTGGCTCACGGGAGGTGTCCTAACCTCTCTGAGCCCCAGTTGCCTGCTTTGTCTGTAAAAAGGGGAGGACACCACCCAGTGCTTTGGTGAAGAATAAATAAAATACAATGTATAAAAGGGCCCAGCCCCGTTTCTGGTGAGGTTTGATCCACGTCTGTCCGTAACCATGAAACCAGATCCAAGGATGGGAGAGCCCCGAGGAGTTTGCCCTCAGGGAATCGACCTTCTGGTCCAGGGCACTAAAACGCACTCTCTCTCCCAAATAACCAAGGGATAGCCACCCTCATCACCACCCCCTCTGTGGGGTCCCTGCAATGTCCCCCCACAGTCCCTACCACTGGAGGTCAGGGGGCCTGGGACAGAGGAAGTGGCAAGAGGGGCTTACTGAGGTTGGCTTTCTGACTCAGGGCCATGCAGAGCACCCAGCACACCCAGATGGGAGGGCCAGTGGGAAACAGGGGCTGCTGGGGAGCACAGGTAGAGACACGAACTGGAACCGGAGAGGGGAGCCCAAGCAGCAGTCACGGTGGTCAGGGAAGTTGGGCTTTGTCTGTGGGAAACGGAACACAGCCTCCTTTCGGATGTGATGGATCCTCTCCCCTGACCCAGCCACCCAGCACCCAGCGCCTGGTCTGGCAAGAAGGAATGCCTCCCTTGACAAGAATGGCCTGGGGAGAAAACCTGACCCGGCGAGCCTCCTGGCGCAGGAGGCGGGACATCTGCCACGACAGGGTCTGCCTGGCAGAAGAGAGTCTGTTCTCCCCTAGGCGGGGGCCGGGACCACCACCTGGAAGGAGGCAGGTGAGTGCGGGGCGCCTGGGGAGCCAGGAGTCGGAGACAGGGTGGGAGGGGGACAGAGAGAAAGGACAGAAGGGAGGAGAGAAGGGGAGGGAAAAGTAGGAAGGAAGGAAGGACGAAGGACAAAAAGAGGGAGGGAAGGAAAGGCGATAGTGAGCAGAAAGACGGAGCCACAAAAGGAGGAAGGAGAAAGACTGCGAAAGAAAAAGCGAGAGGAGGAGGAGAGCGCGAGCGAGAGGGAGAGCGCGCGAGAGGGAGGAAGGGACGGAGGGAGGGTGGGGAGAGAGGGAGGGAGAGAGAAAGAAAGAGGGAGAGCGGCCGGGCGAGCGCGAGAAAGGGAGAGCGCGAGGGAGGAGGAGGGCGGGCGGGAGCGGCGGACGCCGGCGCTGGGAGAGGGGGAGCGCGGCGCGGCGGCGAGGGCAGGACGGCGGGGAGCCGCGAGGACGGCGAGGGGGCAGCAGAGGGCGCGGAGCGAGCGCCGAGCGCCAAAGAGTGAAGTGGCGGCGGCGGGCGCGGGGCCGGCGAGCATGAGCGCGGCG